>NC_140182.1:29951803-30033001 GCF_963971535.1 Notolepis coatsorum | reverse complement strand
ATCACTTCATCAGATCTGTCATCAGAGAAGAAAGGATGACACTTGTTTACTGTCCTATAGACGACATGGTTGCAGATGCTATGACCAGGCCTGTCTCTGAACTGAAATTGAGAAGATTTGCAGAGGTCATGTAAAATATTGCCTGTTATGTAATATTGACTGCCATATTCTTTTGATGTTTTGAACTGTATTCTTTTCTTTGAAAAGTTGTTTTTGGAAAAGTTGTACAGTACACACGTCATCCATACGTGGGAGTGTTGAGTTTATGTGTTAATATGATAGTATGTAACTGCTTAACTGTTTCCACAAGAGGGCGCTATAGGCGCAAGGAGACGTAGCTATTGTAGCTGACGTCAGGTAAGAGGGTATATAAGGGATTGTTCCCTCCCCCTCGATCTCTTCCCCATCTTCCCATCTTCCCCATCTTCTCATCTACCTCTCACAGAGAGAGAAGGTCTCATGGTGCATAATATACAATGTGAAATAAACCACGCCGATTAAAGGTTAAAGAAGGACATTGTCGTCTCTCTCTCTCTCTCTCTCTCTCCCTCTCTCTCTCTCTCTCTCTCTCGTCCCTCTCTCTCGCTCCCTCTCTCTCTCTCTCTCCTCTCTCTCTCTCTCTCTCTCTCTCTCTCTCTCTCTCCCTCTCTCTCTCTCTCTCTCTCTCTCTCTCTCTCTCTCTCTCTCTCTCTCTCTCTCTCTCTCTCTCTCTCTCTCTCTCTCTCTCTCTCTCTCTCTCTCTCTCTCTCTCTCTCTCTCAGTGGTGTGTCTGGATGTAGGCTGCTAGTGGAGCCTAGTCGCTGCTTGTGCGCACTCTCTCTCTGAAAAAGAGGAAAAAGTTCATCATGAGTTTAGTCTGAGACCCGCCTCGCCTCGCAGTAGAGGCTGCTCCCCGTCCAGGACCAGGATGGCTGTTTGGACCAAGAGCGGACAAGAACGGCCAACTAGACCTCCTGCTCCGGGACCGGTGGATCCGAGTAGCCGCCGAACTGACCCGCGAAACACTGACTTTAACGGCCGAAGCGGAGATCACCGGACAAGGAGTCATTAATAATGTGGATTACAACTCCCCAGCGCCGGGCCTCAGAAATGGAATGTCGAACGGAAACGATCCGGGTCTGGCTTCGGAAACCAGAACCGCGCTCCAAGTTCGAGTCAAGAGCAACAACAACAGCCGAACCAGAACCAGAACCACGGCGCGCCGGGGCGCAGCGGCAGTCCGGGGCGCGGGGGCATCAACCGGGGTCAGTGCGACGGCAACTACGGCTTAAACAGCCCCGGGAAGTATCCTAATAACGGCACGAACTCTGACTTCGGAAGCCCCGGGTCCAGTTACGGTAGTCCCGGGTCCAGTTTTAGCTCCAGACAAGGCGAAACCCCCGTCAATCTAGACGGCTCCGGCTCCGAAGCGGTGCGTAAAGTTCGAGTTGTCAAACAGGAGTCGGGCGGGCTGGGGCATCAGCATCAAGGGCGGCCGGGAGAACCGCATGCCCATCCTCATCTCCAAGATCTTCCCCGGGCTCGCCGCGGACCAGAGTCGCGCCCTGCGGGTGGGCGACGCGATCCTGTCGGTGAACGGGAGCGACCTGCGGGAGGCGACGCACGACCTGGCCGTCCAGGCGCTCAAGAAGGCGGGGAGGGAGGTGACGCTGGAGGGTGAGTTGGCCCGACACGCCAGAGCGGGGATCTGTAAAGGCCGAGGTTTATTATAGTCTGTCAGTGTTCTATTCACTTCTTTTTCTCCCCCCCCCCTCCAACGGATAGATTATTTATGACATAATGCATTCGTCATGACATGATGACATATATATCGTTATACAACAAGAGAGAAGAGACACAGGGCATGGTCGCTTTTGGCCCGATATGAGGAGGAGGATACACATTGCCATCATCACCCTAACTAAGCACGGTGGGGGGAGTGACCCTGGTGTAAACAAGACGAAAGTCTTTCTCTGGTCTGCATCCCCTTAACAATTGTGTGTATTGAGCTGTACTGTACTGTACCCATTCTGCAATCTGTTAAATAAAGTTTTCAATCAATCAATCACGCTGAATTCTGTAGACGCCCTGCCGGGGATAGGCTATACTCGTTTCATCAAGTGTATTACTTTGTAACTAACTGCACAGCTCGCCTTTTTCCACTTAACGACAATAACTCTCCCCACATAAGTATACGGTATAACAAGTATACATAAAGAAATATACCAGCCGCATACACACAACTGTTGTTAGCTTGTTACTCGCCAGAGGGGGGCGGGGTCAAACGCGTCATCAGAAGATATGATGATTACTGTAAACAGTGAAGTAACCACAGCTATGTGGTCACAGAGCGTTTAGCTGCATATTATTGTGTATTCGAGTGACTGTGGGGGTTAGATTAGAGTCCACATTGTAAACACGAGCAAATCAAATATGCATCTGTGATTTTACTGACGTTGACACAGTCGACACTGTACAAAGAAAAGGAGGAAATATAGAAACTATGAAAAA
Source organism: Notolepis coatsorum (assembly GCF_963971535.1). Lineage (NCBI taxonomy): Eukaryota > Metazoa > Chordata > Actinopteri > Aulopiformes > Paralepididae > Notolepis > Notolepis coatsorum. Next base: position 30,030,511 of record NC_140182.1, on the reverse strand, counting down.
AGAGTGACAGAGGGAGGGACGCTAAGAGGAGAGAGAGAGACAGAGAGAGTGGAGAGAGAGAGAGAGAGAGAGGAGAGGGAGAGAGAGAGGAGAGAGAGACAGAGAGAGGAGAGAGACAGAGAGAGAGAGAGGGAGAGAGAGAGAGACAAAGTCTGAGAGAGAGAGGGGGAGAGAGAGACAGAGAGAGGAGAGAGAGACAGAGAGGGAGAGAGAGAGTGATAGAGAGACAGAGAGGGAGAGAGAGAGGAGAGAGAGACAGAGAGAGGGAGAGAGAGAGACAGAGAGAGATAGTGATAAGAGAGAGAGACAGAGAGAGAGAGAGGAGAGGGAGAGAGAGACCGCAGAGCCCGAGGGCTAGGAAACATTCAGGCACGGAATGCTATAATGTGGTGCTTAATGGTTTGGAATAAACATTGGTCGCATACGGAATAGCTTGAATCCTAGGAACTGATCAATGTGTGGCACATTTCAATTCCTCTTAGCAAGTCAATGAGGCCCCTGGCTGTTTCCCCTCTTGCATATTAGCCTACCCCCTCAAAAACAGACGTATAAGCCTGTTATTCAACAAGGCCAACCGTCGTTTAGTCGGGAAAGTGCACAACTCCAGACCCTTAAAGTAGATGTTTATTTCTTAATAATCGACTATTTAATAGTTGTTGACTCTTTACATCTGCTACGTAGGCCATTACAGGTGCTACAGTATTAGGCACGACAATTAATTTTTATACTCATTGAACAGTATAAGTATTGAACACTTAGTTTAGCTTGCATTTTTAAAACTATCAAACATAGCGGAATGGCGCTGATTTCTTTCCAGAGGAAAAGTGTGCCTGGAGTCTATAATAGCTTGAACCTCTGTACAGAGATACAACTATCTTGAAGCTCTCGATTGGCTCAATCAGATAAACAATTATTTGCACCTGGCCACCCGTACTTGTGATGGACTGAAAGATGCCTCCCTTCACATGGGCCAGACGTACATCTCCCGCGCGGAGGAATGTGTCAGGTCCCTGCCACTGTTTGTCAGTTTGACATGATTTGAGCTGTGTTGTTTGTGAACATCCTCTCTCTCTCTCTCTCAATCTCTCTCTCTCTCTCTCTCTCTCTCTCTCTCTCTCTCTCTCTCTCTCTCTCTCTCTCCCAGGCTCATATACTAGGCCCCTGGAGGGGGGGGGGTGAGGTTTGAATTTCCAGACCACTGTGGCATGTACACAATACATAAACCCCCTAGATATTTTGACAATTAGCTTAGGCGCCCCACAATTCCTGACCTGGGGTTGTATCCACGCATGTAGGTCAAGGGTCAAAATGTGGCGGGGGGGGGGGGGGGGGGCTTTCTAACCTGCATGGTTTCTTTTTTTACTGTTGAATGTTTAGAAACACCTTTCACATTCGGACCCTGTGACGTGACGCCGGAGTTGTAAAGATAATGTAATCGCTTGTGCCGGCCATCCTGTAGCATGGTTACCTGCCTTTCCACGTGTCGAGAGGGGGGGGGGGGGGGAGCGAGAGGGAGGGGGGGGAGCGAGAGGGGGGGGGGGGGAGAGCCGAGAGTGGGGGAAGAGGGGGAGAGAGAGAAAGAGAGGGGGGAGAGAGGGAGAGAGAGAGGGGGGATGGGGGAGAGGGGAGGGGGGATGGGGGAGAGAGAGATGGGGAGAGAGAGAGGGGGTGAAGAGAGTGGGATAGAGATAGAGAGGGAGAGATAGAGAAAAGAGAGAGGGGGAGAGGAGAGAGAGGGGGGAGAGAGAGGGGGGAGATAGAGAGGGAGAGATAGAGAAAGAGAGAGAGGGGGGGGGAGAGAGAGGGAGGGGGGAGAGAGGGAGAGAGAGAGAGAAACAGAGAGAGAGATGGCACAGATTGATAGGTGGCACATTCTGCCAAGCCTGCTAGACTGTAGGGTTCTAGCTTTACTTATAGTATGGTTTCTTAATTAAAACATAAGGCAGAAACAGTCCAACGTATTTCGAGGTCACAAGGTGATTTAATACCAAAACCATTCCTGCAAACGGAAGAGACAGAAGAGAGACTAGTGTTTTTTGGGGGGATCCTAATTAAAGGAAGTGCTGAATTGAGTCAGGACATGCCGTTAGGAAATCTACACTAGTATAGAGAACTCCAGCAGTTTATAATGTCCTTTTGACCTTCAGCTCTTTCTTCCCTTGTGACCTAATGTCGACTTGGCAGCCTGGGATATTATCTGCATCTCTCATTGAAGGTAATTGATATCTGGCCTTGTCATCGGCCGCCTCAATTTGAATGCAGCATAAGAGATGAATGGAATGGGGGGGGGGGGGGCAAAAGATTTGCTCGAGCAACGAATCAAACAATTACAAATTCCTGGTGGAGTCTATGTTAACATGAGGAAACAACTAGGTCAAAGGTACTGTAAAGTGGTGTACGTGTTAAAATAATAGCTCTACATTCCGACAGCCATCATTGATATAATAGAGCGTCTGGTCAGGAACACGGGTCTCCCGGCCCCTCGCTTCGCTTCGCAGTAAACAGAAAACAAGAGGGAGAAGAACTGATACCAGAACATTTATTTTCTGTTTAGTGCAGAGCGGGAGGGACTGGGAGACCCATGTTACTGACCAGTGTTACTATAGCAGTGATGGCTGTCAAAATGTGGAGCTATTTAACACGTATTTTAACAAAAATATAGCACTTAGGGCACCTTTTAAAATCTGTCCCTAACCAGAATCACTTCTATTGGTGCTGACTCGCATCGAGAAGACAAAAACAACTACAGTAGCTAGAGTTAAATATTTTAACTGATGGTCTGGGTCTATATGGCTTCAGTGAGAAGCAACGGAGCGGATCGGTACTCGGTGGGATCAGCATTGACGGCAGTCAGATGACAAGGCATAGCCTACCAGCTGACAGATAGACGTAATGTCCCATATGTCCTGAAGTGTTTGTCGTCTGAACCCTGACATCTGATTGGGTAAGCCTGCCCGGTCAGTGGACGGAGACATGGGGGGGGGGGGCGCGCTATTGTGTGAGTAATTGGAGGAATAAAAACAGCACACGTAGACAAAGACGCCATTGATGAAACGGGGACAGTCCTGATGAGAGGGGGGGACAGTTCTTTTCTTTTGTTGAAAAGCCAAAACTCCCTGACCATCCGTTCACTTGAGACCTGCCAGGAAGAATGAGTTGGCAAAGTCTGAACTAGGCCAGACGACTGTCGGTTCGGTCTCCTTCTGTTTGACACTGGCGGCCATGTTTATGTCCAAAGCTAGCGTCTTATCGATCGACGTCCCACATTGTAAAGCAGAACAACTACCATTAAGGGTAACAGACAAGATAATAGGAGATGATAAGCCTTTTTTACATTTGTTTTTTTAAAAGGCCCAATCAGTGATCCTGACAAATGGGTAGCCCTACCACAAAAAAATGAAGAAATAAAAAATAGCAACAGAGACATGTTTTTATTGTCTGGTTGTTTTTATCCTCGACTGAGCTCTTGATACGAGGACTAACACTAGACGACAGGAGAATATGAGTTTTTAAATGTATTTGCCGTAGTTTGTAGCTGTAAAAGGTCGGTAACTATGTTTCAAAGCGTCAGCTTATCAGTGAATAACTGAAGCTTCAGCCATAATTATCAGCGAATAACTGAAGCTTCAGCCATAATTATCAGCGAATAACTGAAGCTTCAGCCATAATTATCAGTGAATAACTGAAGCTTCAGCCATAATTATCAGTGAATAACTGAAGCTTCATCTATAATTATCGGTGAATAACTGAAGCTTCAGCCATAATTATCAGTGAATAACTGAAGCTTCAGCCATAATTATCAGTGAATAACTGAAGATTCAGCCATAATTATCAGTGAATAACTGAAGCTTCAGCCATAATTATCAGTGAATAACTGAAGCTTCAGCCATAATTATCAGTGAATAACTGAAGCTTCAGCTATAGTAATCAGTGAATAACTGAAGCTTCATTCTTCCCGCGTGCAGAGTTTCAGTGTGGCGGGTACATGAGAGCTGTGGGGTACAAAAAAGAAAGCATTTGGATATTGATTTTGGCATCAATTAATATGGCAGTGGATGAGGCCTCAAAGCGCTGGGGTCAGCGCTGGGGAAAGGTTTGTTTACCCTGGTGATGTCTGTACACACTGGAGTAAAACATCTACATTCCCATTTACACCGGATTAAAGGAACACGCCAACATGATGAGAAGTGCGTTTACGGACCACTCGCCTAGCTGTTGGCCAAACATACCTCTCCCAGAGTTTTAAGTGTTCTTGTCTGACTCTGGAGAAGACAGTAACTAAGCATAATTATTTCCCATAATGTTGGCGTGTTCCTTTTAATAAGTTGAGCTTCCAGTGTGCGGACTATACTTCCCTGTCATAATAGGCGTATTCCTCTTTTCACCACATCTTACCGTGTTTTGATAGAATGCACGTTTGTTTCTATCTTTGTTTGTACCCTGATCTTTCTTCTTTTAACTTGTGCCTTGGTTACGGTTTGGAGAACGACCAGTTTTTTAACTCTCCGTTTGTTTTTACCAAGGGGAAGTCAGTACCGTTTTATTTTTGTCACAATGCCTCAGTGAAACAAAGAATGGCGTCTATTGCCAAGTAGACTTGCATGCAAGGAATGTGTGTCAGTGCTCCACGCAAAGAGAACGAGGAAACAACACACCTAGAATAATATAAAAGGCAATACAGAAGAATCTGAAGTAAAAACGATACGAAAATGCAAACGCAGGGGAAATACTCTTCACATTCCTCTCACACCACATCTGGCCGCGTGCTTCCTGGTTCACGGACAGACGTGCAGAGAGGACATTGTAGTATGTTGTAGAGGACAGTGTAGTATGTTGTAGAGGACAGTGTAGTATGTTGTAGAGGACAGTGTAGTATGTTGTAGAGGACAGTGTAGTATGTTGTAGAGGACAGTGTAGTATGTTGTAGAGGACAGTGTAGTATGTTGTAGAGGACAGTGTAGTATGTTGCAGAGGACAGTAGTATGTTGTAGAGGACAGTGTAGTATGTTGTAGAGGACAGTGTAGTATGTTGTAGAGGACAGTGTAGTATGTTGTAGAGGACAGTGTAGTATGTTGTAGAGGACAGTGTAGTATGTTGTAGAGGACAGTGTAGTATGTTGCAGAGGACAGTAGTATGTTGTAGAGGACAGTGTAGTATGTTGTAGAGGACAGTGTAGTATGTTGTAGAGGACAGTATTATGTTGTAGAGGACAGTGTAGTATGTTGTAGAGGACAGTAGTATGTTGTAGAGGACAGTGTAGTATGTTGCAGAGGACAGTGTAGTATGTTTTAGAGGACAGTGTAGTATGTTGCAGAGGACAGTGTAGTATGTTTTAGAGGACAGTGTAGTATGTTGTTGAGGACAGTAGGGCTGCAACTAATGACTATTTTGGTAGTCGACTAATCTGTCGATTATTTTTTCGATTAGTCCACTAATCGAAAAACAACTATATTAAAAATAAATAAAAATATAAAATATATATAATTGTGTTTTTTTTTTTTTAACTACCTATCTTTGTGAAAGACAAGTGGCTTCTCAGCTCTGGTCCAGCTGAAGACAGAGCAGAGGAACAGATTGGACATTGAACATGACCTCAGAGTTGCTTTGAAACTCTTGTCAGGACCAAACAACATCCCCAGTTATCCCATTAGTTCCCCCAAACTTACTGTCGGTCTGTTATGTTAAGCTAAGAAGTCTTCAGCTGGCTGGACCAGAGCTGAGAAGCCACTTTCACAAAGATAGGCAGTGCAAATATTTTTTTTTTTTTAATAATATTTTTTTAATTTTTTTTAATGACTAATCGACGCAACAATATCTCGTCAACGATTTTTCATAATCGACGACCTAATCGTTGCAGCCCTAGAGGACAGTGTAGTATGTTGATGACTAATCGATGCAACAATTATGTTGCATCGATGGAGGAGAGTGTAGTATGTTGCAGAAGCACACGCTCATGTGTTGCATCATCTGTCCCGTGTCCTCCTTTCACAACCAGGTCAGAGGGGGGGGGGGGGGGGGGGGGGGGGGCAGGTGTGCATAATTGTGTGTTTTAGAATACGAGGGAATTCTCTTTATCCTCCTGTTTCATGTTATGCTTATTAGTGTGTGTGTATGTGTATGTTTGTGTGTGTGTGTGTGTGTGTGTGTGTGTGTGTGTGCATTGGGCGGCCGTGTGTGATCACATGTGTCCGCATGGGTGTGCAGCCTTGTGTATATGACGATATATACGGCTGTCTGTCTGTGTATATGCATATGCAGCTGTGTGTGTATTGGCACACGTGTGTATGTGTGTCTGTGTGTGTGAAGGGGAGCCCCTCTTGGGGTGGTGTGTAAAGTGAAATCCCCCTATATCCTTCTACTGCCCCCCCCCCCCCCTACACACTACACACACACACACACACACACACACACACACACACACACACACACACACACACACACACACACACACACACACACACACACACACACACACACACACACACACACACACACACACACACACACACACACACACACACACACACACACACACACTCCATCTGAGCTCCCTGACACATTGTTCTCATTAGAACTCTAGCAGAAATATTCTGGGGATTGTCACGGGAGGGGGATGGGAGGAGAGGGGAGGAGAGGAGAGGGGAGGGGAGGAGAGGGGAGGGGAGGAGAGGGGAGGGGAGGGGAGGAGAGGGGGGAGGAGAGGGGAGAGGAGAGGGGAGGGGAGGAGAGGGGGGAGGAGAGGGGAGGGGAGGGGAGGAGAGGGGGGAGGAGAGGGGAGAGGAGAGGGGAGGGGAGGAGAGGGGAGGAGAGGGGGGAGGAGAGGGGAGAGGAGAGGGGAGGGGAGGAGAGGGGGGAGGAGAGGGGAGGGGAGGGGAGGGGAGGGGAGGGGGGAGGAGAGGGGAGAGGAGAGGGGAGGGGAGGAGAGGGGAGAGGAGAGGGGAGGGGAGGAGAGGGGAGGAGATGGGAGGGGAGGAGAGGAGAGTAGAGGGGAGGAGGAGAGATGGAAGGAGTGACAGAGAAGGAGAGAGAGGTGAGGGGGGGGGGGGTGGATTCAGAATGAGAGACTAATATATCTACTAATCTGTAATACTATAGTATTGTTGGCTCCGGTGGGAATTGAACCCCTAACCCTGGAAGTACAGTAGTAGTGCCATGCTCTATCCATAGAGCTACACAGGTAATTGAACCCCTAACCCTGGCAGTAGTTATATACCGATTAAACGCCCGGCCAATTATTCTGGCTGATGTCTGAGATAATTGGCATTGGCCGACGACTGTGGCAGATTAACAGAAATATATGTATCATTTGACAGATTATGGTCTTTTAGTGAGAATACTATGATTGACAGCTGTAATGTTAGCAAGAGCAGGCCGAGCTGTCGTCAACCAGCTAAGCAAGCTAGCCGTTAACACTGCTTGTTTTAATTCCATGCTCCACCCCGCTGAGCTACACAGGGAATTGAACCCCTAACAAGACTGGCTCTTTTAATTCCATGCTCTACCCCGCTGAGCTACACAGGGAATTGAACCCCTAACACTGGCTGTTTTAGTGTTTTAGTCCGTTGAGCTACACAACAGGACCACAGGAGAGGTGTAGGAGGAAGAGGAAGAGGCAGGGGAGAGAGGGATGGGAGGAAGAAGAGGAGGAGGAGGAGAGAGAGAGAGAGAGAGAGAGAGAGAGAGAGAGAGAGAGAGAGAGAGAGAGAATCTGGGCGAGACGTGTCCCGGAGGAGAGAGCAGACCTCTGGTGAACTGCGGACACTATTCCCTCAACAATGTCTCCAGCTTCCCTCGAGCTGGGCCTCCGCTACAGTTGAAAACAGATGAGGAAATATCTAGGGATGCCCCGATCACGTTTTTGTTGCCACCGATACCGATCGCCTATGAGTCATATCAGCCGATACACTGCCGATACCGATGGTTTTTGGTTTTCTTATAGCAGCTGGCAGTATTATACTGTAGGTCTAACACAGGCATTCTCAAAGTCCGGTCTAAATGATCTAATCTAATCTTAGAAATTAAGTAAAGTGAATAGTACTAGGTGTTAAGCATAACAGTATCTAAGTTAATTTACTTCTGACCATTATAGTCAAAGTATTTTCCTATGAACTGAAACTTATAAGATGTTCTCAGTGTTCAGTTACAGCTATGGAGCTGATAGCTAATTAGCCAACAGCTGCAAAAACTAATGATGTCAGATGTTATAAGACATTGATATCAGGAGCTATCTGTAGCTACTGCTAGCCGGCTATATAATGTTAGACAACGCCTCATGTATTAAACTAAAGTGAATAGTTGACTGGGTCATTTTGTTTAAACAGTAACGTTAGCTAGGTACTAACGTTAGCTCACGGAGCGATAGCTAGTTAGCCAACGCTAGCCAGCACCTGCGAAAACGAATGCCAAACTGATGATATCAGACGTTGATATCAGTAGCTATCAGTAGTTAGATAACATTAGACAACGCCTCATGCATTAAACTAAAGTGAATAGTTGACTGGGCCATTTTGTTTAATACTTGTTATGTTGAAAGAGGAGCTCTGAGCTGCTCATGCACTCGACTCTTGCCGTAAGGGTTTGTTGACATGACGGGTCTGTGAGGGGGAGGAGGAGGGGCAAGACGTGCAGCAGCAGCAGCTGTGTGGCTGTGAGAGAAGAGCGAGTGAGAACTCCGCTGAGAATTGGATCATGTTTTTCGTGCGTGTCATCGATCGGTTTTCACGATCGGCGAAAATAAAGCATTATCGGAATTCACCGATCTCATATTTATACTGAATATTGGCCGATACCGATCGCTGGCCGATCGATCGGGGCATCCCTAGAAATATCGTCTGCAGTTCTACTAGAGGTCCGCTCTCCTTCGGGTGACGATGTCATAGAGGTCCGCTCTCCTCCGGGTGATGATGTCATAGAGGTCCGCTCTCCTTCGGGTGACGATGTCATAGAGGTCCGCTCTCCTCCGGGTGACGATGTCATAGAGGTCCGCTCTCCTCCGGGTGACGATGTCATAGAGGTCCGCTCTCCTCCGGGTGATGATGTCATAGAGGTCCGCTCTCCTCCGGGTGACGATGTCATAGAGGTCTGCTCTCCTCCGGGTGATGATGTCATAGAGGTACGCTCTCCTCTGGGTGATGATGTCATAGAGGTCCGCTCTCCTCTGGGTGATGATGTCATAGAGGTCCACTCCCCTCTGGGTGACGATGTCATAGAGGTCCGCTCTCCTCCGGGTGATGATGTCATAGAGGTCGGCTCTCCTCCGGGTGACGATGTCATAGAGGTCCGCTCTCCTCTGGGTGACGATGTCATACGAGCTCTCGAGCCACAGAACACGCTGCTATGTTTTATGTGCAATTATCACATGTTCGATTTCCTTAATTTGCCTAAGGGGATCAATAAAGGAATATCTTATCTTATCTTATCTTATCTCATGTCCTCCTCACAACAGAACAGAACAGGTTTGAGGTTGATCATCTGAGAAAGACCTCTCTTTGAGGAGAGACTCGTTCATAATCTCGTTCATAGTCTTCACCTCCCGCTGCCTCCACTGCTCCAAGTGTATTATCAAGGACCAGTCTCACCCAGCACATCACCTCTTTCAGCTCCTTCCCTCAGGGAGGAGATACCGGTCCATACATGCGAAGAGTTCAAGATTTATGAACAGCTTTTTCCCTCAAGCAGTCAGACTGTTAAACTCTCATTGACTGTCCCCTCACGTGCACCATGCACTTACCTGGACTTGATAAACACTATGTTACCGCTCACCATGGACTTTATTATTTAAAATATTCTGTTATATATTATGTACAGTGTTATGTGTTACATGTATGTATTGTACTACGGTCTGTGGGAGCTCCCCTGAAATTTCGTTGTATACTTGTGTGCAATGACAATTAAAAGTCTATTCTATTCTATTCTATAATCCACAAGTCAAAACTGAGCCGTACAATAATAGCAATAACATGTGAATTATATCCCGTCTACTATTCAAATATCACGGTCAAGCTCATGCCAGTAAAGCAAGGCTATATTTCACGTTGCATTCTGTGATAACGTGCGGTAAGAGAGATGGAGAGAGGAGGTAAAGGAGAGGAGAGGAGAGAGGAGGTAAAGGAGAGGAGAGAGGAGGAGAGGAGAGGAGGAGTAAGGGATGGGGGAGAATCCGAGGCTATAGAGAATAATTTTATGAATGTGACATGTTGTCACATGAATATTATGGGCCACATAGATCTTTTATGCGACGTACCGTATATTCCATATACGTTTTCTATTTCATAAGCTGTTTCATTTATGCCCCTGGCACATGGTGGCGTACCGGTACGGTATAGAAAGGCACCATTTTAAAGACAGGTTTATGACGCATGACTTATAATACCATAAAACACACAGAGGAATCTGGATGGATTTCTTATAAAGGTTTTCTGTGTGGGAGAGAAGGAGAGAGAAGTCTCTATCTCTCTCGGCCACTCCCTCATTCTCTCTCTCTCTTATTCTCTCGCTCCATCCCTCTATTTCTCTCACTCCTTCATTTTCCTTTCTCACTCGTTCCTTCCGTCCATATAGACGGAATATGATGCAAAAGCTAGCCTTGCATTACTCAGACATTACTTGGTCTTTACTTTGGTCTTTACTTTGGTCTTTACTTTGGTAGGCATCAGTGGTCTCAAGGTTAGAGAAACAGACCTGTGATCAGAAGTTTGGTCTTTACTTTGGTAGGCAGTGGTGGTCTCAAGGTTAGAGAAACAGGCCTGTGATCAGAAGTGTGGTCTTTACTTTGGTAGGCAGCGGTGATCTCAAGGTTAGAGAAACAGACCTGTGATCAGAAGTTTGGTCTTTACTTTGGTAGGCAGTGGTGGTCTCAAGGTTAGAGAAACAGGCCTGTGATCAGAAGTGTGGTCTTTACTTTGGTAGGCAGCGGTGATCTCAAGGTTAGAGAAACAGACCTGTGATCAGAGGTTTGGTGTTTACTTTGGTAGGGCCTAACAAAATAAATTGTTTGGTTCCTGTTGGTTGTCAGTTAAGGCCATGGGTAGGTAGGGAATTTATTTTATTTTATTTTTAATTTTATTTTTTCCCACAGCGACTGGATAGGGAATTTCTTTATTTAATTAAAATGTTCATGACAACATGGATGCATGTACTCTGCCAGCATGTTTAATATCCATAATACTAAAGGTTAAAATACAAAGACACTGTACTACAAACGTACAATGTACAAAGGTAGCATTAAAAATGCCACCCCTAAATACTACTCACTAAATATCCTGACGTCAGAGAGCTGTGCAAATATTGTGAAATACTTGCTTTTTATATATTCTCATTATTGACATGGACTGCACTTTTTGACTAAGATTTAACTAAACTTTATTGTTAAAAAAAAAAAAATAATAATAAAAAAAGAAAAAGAAATGTGTACTTTTTTTATTTTAATTTTCTTTAAACTCATAAAATAATTTGGGTCGCACCTAAATCGGCAGGGTCGGTCGGCAACCGGAACCAAACCATTTATTTTGATAAGCCTAAGAGAGTGAGAGAACGAAGGAGAGAGAGAATAAGAGAGTAAGAGGGAACGAAGGAGAGAGAGTGAGAGGGAACGAAGGAGAGAGAGAGAATACGAGAGTGAGAGGTGTGGTGAAATAGAGAGGTAGGGAGAAATAGAGGGACTGAGGGAAGGAGAAAGAAATAATAAGAGAGAGAGGGAGAGAGAGAAGGAAAGAGGGTGAGAGAGGGAGGGTGAGAGAGAGAGAGAGAGAGATAGAGAGAGAGAGAGAGAGAGAGAGAGAGAGAGAGAGAGAGAGAGAGAGAGAGAGAGAGAGAGAGAGAGAGAGAGAGAGAGAGAGAAGTTGGCCAGGCCACATGGGTATTTCTGGTCATTAGGCAGAAGAGGGTCTGTGTGACTGAGGCTCTGTAACCTATTATTACAAACCTTCCTTCCAGTAGGAGCTCTCTCTCTGTGTGTATTTGTATGTATGTATGTATGTGTGTATTTGTATGTATGTGTGTATTTGTTGTATGTATGTATGTGTGTGTGTGTGCGTGTGCGTGTGTGCACGTGCATGAATGTGTACTTGTATGTATGTGTGTGTGTGTGTGTGTGTGTGTGTGTGTGTGTATGTGTGTGTGTGTGTGTGCGTGTGTGTGTGTGTGTGTGTGTGTGTGTGTGTGTGTGTGTGTGTGTGTGTGTGTGTGTGTGTGTGTGCTGACAGACTGGTGGTTAAAGGCTGAACATGGTTTCGAACCACAAACTACTGCAACAACCAAAATATGTGTTGAGTCAGATTCTTCCCCCTCTCACATTCCTCCTCCTCCTCTCGTCTCCTCTTTTCTCCTCCTCCTCTCTCTTCTCTCCTTCTCTTTTCTCCTCTTTCCCCCTCCTTCCCCCTCAGCTGGCCCTCTCACCTCCTCTTTTCTTCCCCTTCTCTTCCTCCTCCTCCTCTTCCTCCCCCCGCTCTGCCCCCTGCGGTTCCCTTGCTGTGGCCAGTGAGGTATGAAGAGAGGGAGACGACTTGTGGGACGTTGGACGCCATCGCAAGGGAGCCACTCTGTTGCACACACACACACACACACACACACACACACACACACACACACACACACACACACACACACACACACACACACACACACACACACACACACACACACACATACAAGTACACATTCATGCACGTGCACACACACACATCATACTTGTGCAGACATTCAAAATACTGCACTGTCACTCATATCCACACAGACACACTTTCTCAAATAAATTCTACTACTAAACTATACTATACAAGTTCTACTACTATTACTTCTACTACTACTAGTTATACTACTACTACTATTACTACTATTAGTTATACTACTTGTAACTGAGGGGTACAATTCCCTGACTGTATTACTAGATATGATACTTACTACCACTACCTTTGTACTTAATATTCGGCCACCCAGTACACGGCATAAATATATTATCATGAACACTCTCACGTAGATGAAACGGATCCAACACAAATGTACGAATTAGAAACAGGTCTTTATTTCTACACAGCGATGGTGTGTAGAATAAGCACTTAATCACTTAATTACATTTATGAATTGAAATAGTATGCACTTTTATGGCAAGGAGTATTCGTCGGTATATCAATAGAGAATGTCCAATCTCTGAAGGCGCAGGTGGTAAATATACGACCTGGAATAGTTAAGGAATAACAGCAATGATACTTTAATGATTATATGACTGGATACACTAAGGGGGGGTTAATCCGGTCGCTTGTAAGCCGACAGGAGTAGGAGGAGGGGGGGGGTAGAATCCGGCTGCCTCGTCCGGCCAAGGGTATCCCAGGTGAACCCACTGTAGTGCCGTTCAATGCGCCGGCGATCCTTGGACCACAGATGAAAGCAGGTGGACTCTTTGTGGGCCGGCTCTCTCCGGTCCACGGGGGAGAGACGTGAAGCGACCTCGTCTTGCAGAGCGTCTCCTCACCTTGCGTCCTCTCCAGGGGGGGGGGTTCCAACACACGGCAGTGTCGGGGGTCTTTATCCATGGAATAATCAAAGTATCCAAACCATAATCCGTGCCTGGGAAGGCGGGCTGTCGTCGGTAGAATAATCCGGTATACAGGTCCACTCGCTCGTCGGCTCTGGGGCTCCTCGGGTGCAGCTTCACATAGGGTCAACCACCCTGGGTAAGCAGCCAGTTCTCTGCCCGAAACGATGGGGTACTGACTACGGTAGTATTCTCACCGCACGAAGCACTATATATTAACAGACTATTATTAGCTTAATAGACTACGTCCAACTCGACGATATAGTGCCAAATATGACTATTCAAATATTAATATACACGATGTCTCAATACCGATGGTAGGCGAACTTGGCCTTACTCCCACACGTGGCGTCGCGGGGAGGCTTTACGTCTGTGACTCTATTGGAGGGTAAGAAACTGGACTGAAAAGCAAGTCCTACTTTAGTAGCGCAGTATATATACGCACTATGAACAAATAGTCCCATTAGTGGTGCGGTAGCCAAATTCCTACGCGGAACTAGGACTTGTTCGTACATGTCGAGCGGTACGTTTGAACTGGGTCTGAGGGGTATGGCAGCCTGGCACCAAGGTCTCGACCAATAGTCGAATGGAGACTATTATGGGATGTTCAGTAGGCCAGAATGGATATTCAATGCATATTGTACAAGGAATATACAAGGGATATCAGGGAATATTAGAGAATATACAAATACAATTAAATATATATATATAAATAAATATATATATTCGGTTTAATCTGGCCCTTCACAACAGCCACCCCCTGAATAGGTCCCAGACCTAATCAGTTAAACAGAGACAGATTAATCGCGTTGTCTATTTACACATAAGGGTTTGCTGTAGGGGTCAGTCAACTTCACAAAGTCATAGGGTTGTAGGGTCATGGTCATCATCGATTGTGTCTGGGAGTCGAGGCAGTTCTATGAGCCTTGCCACGGGACGGGTGTAAGTGCGACCCTGGACGAGCACTTCAGCTGCTCGGACCTTGCCGTCGGCACCGGTGATCACTTTGCTTACGCGGCCGGCCGGCCACATAGCTCTGGGCAGTGATTGATCAATAATCATGACGACTGTTCCTTCTGTCAAATTGTCTCTCTCCTTTACCCACTTCTGGCGGGTCTGTAGAGACGGTAGGTAGTGCAGTAGGAAACTGTTCCAAAACTTGTCGGCTAATACTTGGCTGTACCTCCACATTCGTCGGCCATTCGCTTCTTCAGGCCGGTACATTGTCTGTGGTAATGCAGGATCTAGCCGCCCCATCAGGAGTGTGTTGGGGGTAACTGGGTCGATATCCGCCACATCACTGGAGACATATCCGAGGGGCTTCGAGTTAAGTACTCCCTCAATCTCCGTGAGGACTGTCATTAGGACTTCTTCCGCCACAGTCTGGGCCCCAAGTACTGCATACAGGGCTGTCTTTATGGAGCGCACTTCTCGTTCCCAAGTGCCACCGAAGTGGGGTGCGTTTGGGGGGTTGAATTGGAAATCAACCTGTGCTGGAGCGAGGTGGGTCTTAAGTTCTGGGCCCATAGCTTGGAAGCTCTCTCTCAGCTCTCTTTCGCGCCTTTGAAGTTTGTCCCATGATCGGACAATAGGGTAGACGGTCTTCCTTTCCGTGATGTGAATCTACGGAAGGCCATAAGGAATGAGTCTCTCTGGGCTCGCTGCAGTAGAAGCAATTCTGCTTCCTCGTAGTTAGCTGCTGACATATCAGCGGGGGACTTGCACTCCGGGTGGTACCGCAGGAATGTTCTTTGTTGTGCACTCTCTATGGACGTGCAATCGTCTATGTTAGGGTCGGTGGAGGCTACGGTGCTCAATCCACAGAACACAGACTTCTTAATTTCCACCTCCTCTGGACTTGCTTCCCTCGGGATAGGCATGGGCCACTGTCCTTCCGGGAGTCTTAGGAATGCGGGGCCGTCACTGTAGACATTGCGACGGGTGAGGTCATCCAGGGGCATCCCCCGGGTGATGACGTCAGCTGGGTTCTGTTTTGTATCAACGTAGCGCCACTCTGTTTCTCCGGTTAACTTTTCGGTTAAGTCTTGAATCTCGGTGACTCTGACTCCCACGAAGACTTTGTACTTGCATGAGTCCGATTTGATCCAGGCGTGTACCGTCGTGGAATCTGACCACAGGATTGTTCTAGACACCGGTATGGTGAGCTCACGTTGGATGAGCGTGGCTAGGTGCGCTCCGGCTAGGGCTGCGCAGAGCTCTAGACGTGGGATAGATTGTTGCTTGCGTGGGGCTATTCTCGAGCGGGCGAGGACAAATGCTGTGTAGATCTCTCCCCCCTGGTCTTGGGCCCGCAAGTAGGCTACTGATCCGTATGCGACCTCTGAGGCGTCACTGAAGACGTGTAAGTCCATTTTACATGTCTCTGGCCTCACCGTGGGTGGGAAGTAGCTTCGGCGCATATTAACGCCTGGGAGTGAGTGGAGCTCCATCTCCCACTCTCTCCAGGTGGATGCAAGGTGTGCGGGAATGGGGTCGTCCCAGCCCTGGTCCTTGTCCCACAATGCTCGTACAATCATTTTTGCCCTGGTGGTGTACGGTAGAATACATCCTAGCGGGTCATATTGTCGGGCGAGTGTTGTGTACACACTCCGTCTGGTGGTCGGCGCCGCCGCCGGCCTTCCCTGCTCCGTAGTCAGGGGCTTGTGTCTGTAGTGAAGCGAATCTGTTTTGAATCGCCACACCAATCCCAGGGTCATCTCCTGGGCTTCTCCCGGGATTGTAGCCATCCAGGTCTCGCTGCTGGCTGCCTTGTCCTCGGAGGAGAGGCTGCGCAGTACTTGCGGATCGCTGCTGGCCCACTGCCTGAGATCAAAGCCGCCTTTGATCAATGAGGCGCGGAGTTTAATCAGGAGAGCCTCGGCTTCTTCCTGGGTTGAAAGGCTTTGTAGACAGTTGTCTACGTAGAAGCTGTTCTTTACGCTGTGTCGGACCTCTTCGTCCGCTGCTGGGTCCTCTGCTACATGTTTCTGTAGTGCAAATGTCGCACAGCAGGGGCTGCACGTCGTTCCGAAGGGGAGGACTTCCCATTGGTAGATGGCTGGGTGCTCATCTCCTGGCTTCTCTCTCCATAGGAACCGTAACAGGGGCTTGTCCGCCTCTACTAATCTCACCTGCAGGAACATTCCTTTAATGTCCCCGCTGATGGCCACCTTTTCCTGGCGGAAGCGGAGTAGAACGCCGAGTAGGGAGGGGCCGAGTGTGGGACCGGGCAGTAACTCTTTATTCAGATTTTGGGATCCGATCTGGTAGCTGCAGTTAAATACTATGCGGTCTTTACCGTTGTGATGGACCTTGTGGTGGGGCACGTACCACGATTCAGTGGTCTGGTCAGCCTCTTTAATGTCCATCTTTGTGACGTGTCCCGCTGTGATGAGCTTCTCAATCTCAGCGCGGTATACACCCTCTTGGGCGGGGTTCTTGGCTAAGCGCCGCTCCGTGTTCAGCAGGTACCGTTCTGTGGCGTCTGTCTTGGCGTGGAAAGTAGGCATTCCTTCTCGCCGCAGGAGTGGCGTGGCGTATCTCAACACGCCGTTGACCGGGACTCTCTTGGTCCCTGTCTCGAGGAGGTGAATGGCGTAAATGTCATCTTTAGAGCGAATGTCTTTCTTTCCGTTCTTAAAGGGCATTTGTTCTAAGGTCCATAGCCGCTCTACGTGTTGCAGGAGTGCGGTTTCTCCCTCTGTGACTCGGGAGTGGAGACATCTAGTGGCTGTACTTCGGTTGAGAGATTTGGCGAGCGGGCCTTGGAGAGTCCATCCCAAACGGGTCTCGACTGCTGCAGGGCAGCCTCGGGGTCCGGTATGAACCCGGTCTATCGGGACAATGAGGTCTGCATGGTCGGAGCCTATCAACAGGGTCGGCATAGCATTGTCTATGAGCGGGATCGGTAACTTGCGCAGATGTGCATATTTCTCCATCAGCTTGGCGACGGGGTATGTGTACCGCGACAGTCCTATTTCTTGGCTGGTGAAAGCGTCTGCAATCTGGTACCGTCGCTCAGGCTGGCCGCTTGCTGCGATAGAGAATGAGACATTCTCGCCCTTTATCGTCTTCAAATCTCGTCTTATTGTCCGAATTGTCATTTGGGTTTCGCTTCCCCGCAGCCCTAGCTGGGCCGCAGCGGAGGCGAGCAGCAGGGTCTTCTCTGACCCGTCATCGAGGACGGCGTAAGTGTCCAGGACTTTATTCTGGTAGCTTAGTGTCACACGCACTACTTTTAGGAGTACTCGGGCTCCACTGCTGCTGGCGGGATCGATGTACATGACGCTCGCTTTGCGGCTGGATGGTGCAGGTGAAGGGCGCCGTCTGTTACTGTCGTGAAGTATGTCCAGATGGGCTCCATCGCACTTGGTGCACCTTTTCTTTAAGCGGCATTCGGCTGCCATGTGTGAGCGCGCACAGCGAAAACAGCGCTTGTTGGACTTTATCCATTGACCTGCTTCCTCCGCGTTCAGCTTGGGGAAGGAGTCACATTGCGCTAGCCAGTGTTCTTTCTCACAGTAGGGGCACACTATCTTCCACTTCTCCGTTCTGGAGGGGGTACTGTGGCTCCTGCTGCTCGGTACTGACTCCGATTGGTGCATCACAGTCACCGATCTTCTTCCATCATTTAGTCGTCTGGTTCCTTCTCTGGAGCCAGGGGTGCTCCGTCCGAATGTATCTAGCCGTAGGCTGCTGACTTCTCTCGCCAGGAAGTCTGCTAGATCGAGGAGGTTCGGTTCGGGGCCATTCGGGTCTCTGTGGTCCCTCTGCCGCCTAAAGCGCTCCTGACGAGCGGGCGGCAGCTTCTCCAGGATCCTTTCCACATTTGAGTTGGCGTAAAGCTCATGCCTCCCCTTCTCTCTTTGCGCTCCCAACATCCCTACCAGGGACTGCACTCTGATGGACAGGTCGTCCAGTGCTCGATTGTCTATTGCTGGGGGTAAGCGGTCGATGTGTCGGATCTCCTGGATCACGTAATCCCATATGCGCCCATACCTCTGGTCCAATGCTACCAGCGCTGCTGTGTATGGGGTGGTGGAAGTCGCGTAGGCGAGCGCTATATTATGTGCGCGGGGTACCTTTAAGTGCTTCAGTAGGATGGCGTATTTGTGGCGTTCATCCAATACATCCACCAACATGGTCTCCAGACACATGCGGAGTTCTGTATACTGGGCCCGGTTCTCTTGGGTGAAGTCGGGTACCATAGGCGTGCCAATGTATGACGCTGACTGTGGATACATCGGCGAGCGTTGGGGGAGAGGCCTCCTAGGCGAGTCTCCTCCCACTCCTTGGTATGGGCTGGTACCGGCAGTGTACCATGGCCCGCTTGTCCAGGTGCTGTTCCTCGGTGCGGGTCGTGCGTCGTGCTCACCCGTGTATAGAGTCGGGGGTCTGTAGCGCAGCTCCGCGGGAGTATAGCCTGGGCTGTACCGGACCTCCTGGTCCGGTAGAGTACTGTGCTGTCTTCGGGCGTGGTTCTCCTCCTCTTCCTCTGCGTCTTCAGTTAGGTCATCCAGTGCTTGTAGTCTCTGGTTTAGCCTCTCCACAGGATATGCTGCTCCTTCCCGGTTGCTAGGTCTCGCTTGGACCGGTGGGGGGAGGTGGTCTGTGGGGGGTATAGACCTCGTCTGTTGGTCAAGTTCAGGGTTGTTTACTCGGCTAGGGGATGCCGCCCTGGAGGTGTGTCTAGACGAGTTCCTGGAGCCTCTGGCGGAGGGAGAGGGTGTTGTCCGTCTGATCAGCTGTTCTATTAGTTGCGACTGCTGTCTGTCGCGTGCTGCGTCCCGTTGAGCACCGGCTCGTTCTCGGGCCACATTCTCTTCCATCTGAATGCGTCTTATTTCTAGACGTATCTGCTCGTGTTCGCTTCGCTGCTGGATCTGCAGTCGGTCGCGTTCAGCAGCGGCGTTCAGGCTGATGAGGAAGGCCTGCTGTAGGGTCCTCTCTGCCTCGCTGGGAGAAGGCGGTTGTATAGGGGAGCCTTCCCTCGGGGTACTCCTTGCGGAGCCTTGGAGCTCTATCTCCACGGTGCTCTCCCCGTCTTCTTCCGTGCCGAGTTCTCTCTCGGTAGCGTTGTATTCCTCCCGGGACTCATCGGGGACTACTTCTTCAGTACTGGCGGGGTGTGAAGTCATGTCTGGTTCCCACTGGTCCCCACCGTGAACTTGGTCAGTTACATTAGAGCCCGTAGGGGCCTCTATGGTCGGGGTAGTCTGGGCGTTGGGGTTAGACATACTTTTACTTTCTAGTTTTACCGCGTTTACTGTTAGTAGAAGACTAGGTTGTTGACTGACAGCGTAAGCCTCTAAGTACTGAGGGAGCCGTCGTTCGCGCTGCGGGCGTTGGTTAGGAGGATCGTTTCGTGGAGTGTTCATCATAGGCCATTTCAATATTAATAACACTATATTAATATTACACTGATTACCCTCCGGCTCGAAGGACCAATTGTAACTGAGGGGTACAATTCCCTGACTGTATTACTAGATATGATACTTACTACCACTACCTTTGTACTTAATATTCGGCCACCCAGTACACGGCATAAATATATTATCATGAACACTCTCACGTAGATGAAACGGATCCAACACAAATGTACGAATTAGAAACAGGTCTTTATTTCTACACAGCGATGGTGTGTAGAATAAGCACTTAATCACTTAATTACATTTATGAATTGAAATAGTATGCACTTTTATGGCAAGGAGTATTCGTCGGTATATCAATAGAGAATGTCCAATCTCTGAAGGCGCAGGTGGTAAATATACGACCTGGAATAGTTAAGGAATAACAGCAATGATACTTTAATGATTATATGACTGGATACACTAAGGGGGGGTTAATCCGGTCGCTTGTAAGCCGACAGGAGTAGGAGGGGGGGGGGGGTAGAATCCGGCTGCCTCGTCCGGCCAAGGGTATCCCAGGTGAACCCACTGTAGTGCCGTTCAATGCGCCGGCGATCCTTGGACCACAGATGAAAGCAGGTGGACTCTTTGTGGGCCGGCTCTCTCCGGTCCACGGGGGAGAGACGTGAAGCGACCTCGTCTTGCAGAGCGTCTCCTCACCTTGCGTCCTCTCCAGGGGGGGGGGGTTCCAACACACGGCAGTGTCGGGGGTCTTTATCCATGGAATAATCAAAGTATCCAAAGCATAATCCGTGCCTGGGAAGGCGGGCTGTCGTCGGTAGAATAATCCGGTATACAGGTCCACTCGCTCGTCGGCTCTGGGGCTCCTCGGGTGCAGCTTCACATAGGGTCAACCACCCTGGGTAAGCAGCCAGTTCTCTGCCCGAAACGATGGGGTACTGACTACGGTAGTATTCTCACCGCACGAAGCACTATATATTAACAGACTATTATTAGCTTAATAGACTACGTCCAACTCGACGATATAGTGCCAAATATGACTATTCAAATATTAATATACACGATGTCTCAATACCGATGGTAGGCGAACTTGGCCTTACTCCCACACGTGGCGTCGCGGGGAGGCTTTACGTCTGTGACTCTATTGGAGGGTAAGAAACTGGACTGAAAAGCAAGTCCTACTTTAGTAGCGCAGTATATATACGCACTATGAACAAATAGTCCCATTAGTGGTGCGGTAGCCAAATTCCTACGCGGAACTAGGACTTGTTCGTACATGTCGAGCGGTACGTTTGAACTGGGTCTGAGGGGTATGGCAGCCTGGCACCAAGGTCTCGACCAATAGTAGAATGGAGACTATTATGGGATGTTCAGTAGGCCAGAATGGATATTCAATGCATATTGTACAAGGAATATACAAGGGATATCAGGGAATATTAGAGAATATACAAATACAATTAAATATATATATATAAATAAATATATATATTCGGTTTAATCTGGCCCTTCACAACACTACTACTACTTCTACTACTATTAGTTATACTACTACTACTACTACTACTACTACTACTACTACTACTACTACTACTACTACTACTACTACTTCTACTACTACTAGTTATACTTCTACTACTACTTCTACTACTACTACTTCTACTACTACTAGTTATACTACTACTCGTTCTACTACTACTACTTCTACTAATTGTAACTACTTCTACTACTACTACTACTACTCGTTCTACTACTACTACTTCTACTACTATGAGTTCTACTACTACTACTACTACTACTTCTACTACTACTAGTTATACTACTACTACTTCTACTACTACTAGTTATACTACTACTACTTCTACTACTACTACTTCTACTACTACTAGTTATACTACTACTACTTCTACTACTACTAGTTATACTACTACTAGTTATACTACTACTAGTTATACTACTACTTGGGGGTACATGGGCAGGACACTTCAATGGGGAGAGAGAGACAGAGAGAGAGAGAGAGAGGAGATGGAGAGGGAGAGAGAGGAGAGAGGGGAGAGAGACAGAGAGAGAGAGAGACAGAGAGAAGAGAGAGAGAGAGAGAGAGAGAGAGAGAGAGAGAGAGAGAGAGAGAGAGAGAGAGAGAGAGAATTTCAACTGGAGACCGCTTGAGGGTTTCACACATGTGTGATGCTCTGTTATAGATACCTTGAAATTAAAATTTCAAATATTGATTTAGAATTCGAATGTCAACATTATGATCGAAGCTTCGAAGCATTCGGTACAGCCCTATGGCCCGCTCTCTGATTTTGCAATAGTCTGGAAAATGGACTTACTTTTCATTGACTGTCTGACCAAAAACTCCCATTTCCTGAGCCGACTGCACAGCCACAGAGTCCCGGAGTAAGTAAGTAAGTAAGTATTTATAAGTGAGTGCAGGAGAAGCGGTGTGGGCCTGTTGTGTAAGTAGGCTCACACAATGGGCCCCACAGTGTAAATGAGGGTCAAGAGGTTGCTTCATAATGGCCTGTGCCCCTGAATATATCCCTGCCATGTTAGCAGCGCCGTCGTCGGCCTGCTCCCTCAACCCAGAGATGGATAAACAACCATTGCAACGTTCTCTCCTGTTGTCACACAGACACTTCATACATGCCAACAAATGTCTCATGTCAACATATCTCGGACATTATTGCTTTGGCTTCCTGCTCCTTCCCTGACACATCTTGTGTATCGTCCATAATCACGGTGATTGTGGTAATGACCTGATGGTAATGACAATTTCACAAACTATTGAGTTGCTCGATGGACTCAGAATCTTGTTTTGAACTTGGGGACATGTCAGGCCGAAGGAGAGAGAGACAGAATACGAGAGTGAGAGGAAATGAAGGAGGGAGAGACAGAATAAGAGATTGAGAGGGAACGAAGGAGGGAGAGACAGAATACGAGAGTGAGAGGAAATGAAGGAGGGAGAGACAGAATACGAGAGTGAGAGGTGTGGTGAAAGAGAGAGGTAGGGAGAAATAGAGAATAAGAGAGAGAGAGGGAGAGAGAAGGAGATGGAGAGAAGTAGATGGAGAGAGAGAGGGATAGAGAAGAAGATGGAGAGAGAAGGAGATGGAGAGAGAAGGAGATGGAGAGATGGAGATGGAGAGAGGGAACGAAGGAGAGAGAGACCGAATATGAGAGTGAGAGAGAAGAGGGAGAAATAGAGGGACTGAGGGAAGGAGCAAGAGAGAATAAGAGAGAGAGAAGGAAAGAGGGAGAGAGAAGGAGATGAAGAGAGAGAGGGAGAGAGAAGGAAAGAGGGAGAGAGAAGGAGATGGAGAGAGAGAAGGAGATGGAGAGAGAGATATGGAGGTGGAGAGAGAGAGAGGCCTATATTCAATTCGGGAACTCAACCGTTTGTTTAGACCAGAGTCGTCCTCAGACTTATATTTTACTAGCTGTTTCCCTCACTGTCATCATGCCCTTTCAGAGCTACACCCTGCCGTCCCAAGAACTGCACAGCACTACTTATCTTTGACAGGCAGGTTCTTACCGTTCTTGCCTCCTCCTGCTGTGATGCCCATACATTAGACAGTTGCACATCCACTGATCTAGGGGGGGGGGGTGACAGTGGCTCAGGAGGTAGAGCAGTCGTCTGGTAATCCGGAGATTCCCATGTCGCGGTGTCCATGAGCAAGACACTTGAGCCCTAATTGCTCCCGATGTGCAGGTTGGCACCTTACATGGTATCGGTGTGTCTGTGTCTGCTGGTGTGTCTGTGTCTGCTGGTGTGTCTGTGTCTGCTGGTGTGTCTGTGTCTGCTGGTGTGTCTGTGTCTGCTGGTGTGTCTGTGTCTGCTGGTGTGTCTGCTGGTGTGTCTGTGTCTGCTGGTGTCTCAGCGCCTGCCTTTTTCCAGGTTATTAAACCTGATGTGTCACAAAGTCTGCGCAGAATTCTTATATTTAATAATAATTAATTATTATATATATCTCTCTCTCTCTCTCCGTCTCTATCTCTTTATCTCTCTCTCTCTCTCTCTCTCTCTCTCTCTCTCTCTCTCTCTCTCTCTCTCTCTCTCTGTTTCTCTCTCTCTCTCTCTCTCTCTCTCTCTCACACACACAGTAATCGGTCAATTGGTCCTCTGTGTTCAGGCCTAATTAGCCGCAGAAGTGGATCTGAGTGGCCTAATGAGTTATTTAAACAGACAGACAGACAGACAGACAGACAGACAGACAGACAGACAGACAGACAGACAGACAGACAGACAGACAGACAGACAGACAGACAGACAGACAGACAGACAGACAGACAGACAGACAATGAGGGACAGACAGTCACAACAGAGCTATCACTGATGGAGCGATAGACAGGGTCACATATAGAGAACTGAAGTATAGAAAAGGACAGACCGACAGACAACAGAGAGGGATGGAGTGACGGACAGGACATAGGCAGACAGATAGACAGACAGACTTTGGACTGAGTCATTGTACAGTCCTACTTTGTCTAAGGCTAGACGCACTATTGGACAGAGATGTCAAGTCATTCATGGGACCAGTGTGATGGGTTGCTATATGGGAGACCGTGGCTAACACCGGCTAACACCGGCTTAACCCGCGCCTGCAGGTGATACATCAATTGTCACGGTTGCTGTGGTTGTTTTTGAACCACTGAAATTAACCGAATTGTAGCAAACTAGTTTCATTTCACTTGTATGTCCACTAGCTAGCTGATGTCTATTACAGGTGTTGAGATATGGCATTTTGATGTTAGATCTTCAACGTCAGGCTCATTGATTTCCATTAATTACAGCTGCAATTCCGGTCACATGTCTCATTTATGCAAAGAGCTGTGGGATGATACACATATAGAGCAACCGTTGTCATCTCCTTTCAATAGTCAATAGTGCTTCAAGGTCATTCTACGCTTCAGGGAGCCTGTTAAGAAGAAGAAGTATTTAATTGTCATGCAGATGAACACACACATGCGAGATGGGCGACACACAGGAACACACACACATGCACTGAGTTACCGATGAAATGTACTCTCTGCACTTTTCCCATCCCGTCGTCATCCCAACCTTCTGTAGTGTGGTAGTGAAAGGGTTAACTCTTTGTCGCGTGGCAGTGAAAGGGTTAACCTTCTGTCGTGTCACACGGAAAGGGTTAATCGTCCGTGCGTCGCCCAGTACGGAGTACGGCGAAGTGAAAGTAGACGCGTGACTCAAATCTTTATCCTTTTTTCGAATCGCCGCTTCCGCTTTCCTTCGCTCCAAAAAACGGGAAGGAATGTTATGATTGCGAAACGCACCGCCAGCGCTGGGGAACGAGACGCTCGCAGCATGTCCTCTTTTCCAGTCCGTCACAAGGAGACTGAACTCCAGTCTTATTACCGTCACAAGGAGACTGAACCCCAGTCTTATTACCGTCACAAGACTAAACCCCAGTCTTATTACAGTCACAAGGAGACTAAACCCCAGTCTTGTTACCATCACAAGACTAAACCCCAGTCTTATTACCGTCACAAGGAGACTGAACTCCAGTCTTATTATGTCACAAGACTAAACCCCAGTCTTATTACAGTCACAAGACTAAACCCCAGTCTTGTTACCATCACAAGACTAAACTCCAGTCTTATTACCGTCACAAGACTAAACCCCAGTCTTATTACCGTCACAAGGAGACTAAACTCCAGTCTTATTACCATCACAAGACTAAACCCCAGTCTTGTTACCGTCACAAGACTAAACCCCAGTCTTATTACCGTCACAAGACTAAACCTCAGTCTTATTACCGTCACAAGGAGACTAAACTCCAGTCTTATTACCGTCACAAGACTAAACCCCAGTCTTGTTACCGTCACAAGACTAAACCTCAGTCTTATTACCGTCACAAGGAGACTAAACTCCAGTCTTATTACCGTCACAAGACTAAACTCCAGTCTTGTTACCATCACAAGACTAAACCCCAGTCTTATTACCGTCACAAGACTAAACTCCAGTCTTATTACCGTCACAAGACTAAACCCCAGTCTTATTACCGTCACAAGACTAAACTCCAGTCTTATTACCGTCACAAGACTAAACTCCAGTCTTATTACAGTCACAAGACTAAACCCCAGTCTTGTTACCATCACAAGACTAAACCCCAGTCTTATTACCGTCACAAGACTAAACTCCAGTCTTATTACAGTCACAAGACTAAACCCCAGTCTTGTTACCATCACAAGACTAAACCCCAGTCTTATTACCGTCACAAGGAGACTAAACTCCAGTCTTATTACCATCACAAGACTAAACCCCAGTCTTGTTACCGTCACAAGACTAAACCCCAGTCTTATTACCGTCACAAGACTAAACCTCAGTCTTATTACCATCACAAGGAGACTAAACCCCAGTCTTATTACCGTCACAAGACTAAACTCCAGTCTTATTACCGTCACAAGACTAAACCCCAGTCTTATTACCGTCACAAGGAGACTAAACTCCAGTCTTATTACCGTCACAAGGAGACTAAACTCCAGTCTTATTACCGTCACAAGGAGACTAAACCCCAGTCTTATTACCATCACAAGACTAAACCCCAGTCTTGTTACCGTCACAAGGAGACTGAACCCCAGTCTTATTACCGTCACAAGACTAAATTCCAGTCTTATTACCGTCACAAGACTAAACTCCAGTCTTATTACCGTCACAAGGAGACTAAACCCCAGTCTTGTTACCGTCACAAGGAGACTAAACTCCAGTCTTATTACCGTCACAAGACTAAACTCCAGTCTTATTACCGTCACAAGACTAAACTCCAGTCTTATTACCATCACAAGACTAAACCCCAGTCTTGTTACCATCACAAGACTAAACCCCAGTCTTATTACCATCACAAGGAGACTAAACTCCAGTCTTATTACCGTCACAAGGAGACTAAACTCCAGTCTTATTACCGTCACAAGGAGACTAAACCCCAGTCTTATTACCGTCACAAGGAGACTAAACTCCAGTCTTATTACCGTCACAAGGAGACTAAACCCCAGTCTTATTACCGTCACAAGACTAAACCCCAGTCTTGTTACCGTCACAAGACTAAACGCCAGTCTTATTACCGTCACAAGACTAAACCCCAGTCTTGTTACCGTCGCGTCCAGTGAACCGTAGTCAGTGGTGGAAAGTATTTTTACTCAAGTACTGTACTTAAGTAAACTTTCAAGCTACTTGTACTTTATGTGAGTATTTTCATTTTAGGGAACTTTATACTTTTACTCCACTACATTTCAAGGGAAATATTGTACTTTTTACTCCACTACATTTATCGGAACCCATCAATTACTTGTTACTTTGAAGAAAAGGATTTTGCATAGAAAACACAATATATACAAAATAAAAAATTTACAGGGCGGTTAGGTGGCCGAGCGGAGATTGCGTTCGTCACCAGCCCCGGAGCTGTGAGCTGGATTCGCCTGTTCGAATCCAGCTCACAGCTCCGGGGTTGTCACCAGCTTGGCTGGCCGTCTGCACTAATACAATTGGCTGTATTAGAGGGTGGGAGAAGCTGGCGGGGTGGGTCCGGGTCATTGTAAACAGCGACTCCTACAGTTCGGTCGGGGCGCCTGCTAAGCGCGGATAGGACTCGAGGGGGATAGTGTGGTCCTCCCACACGCTACGCCCTCTCGATGAGAATCCGCGCTGCCAGGTGAAAAGAAGCGGTGATTGGCTGGACGTGTGTCGGAGGAAGCACGTGGTAGCCTCCACTCTCCCAGATGATCTGACTGTGGGGGGTAAGTGCGCAGCGACCAGGAAGGGACTGGGAATTGGCATACGACTAACATTGGGATGGGAGAAAAATCGGAGGAAAATGGAGGGGGAAAAAGACCAATAAAAAATAAATAAATAAATAAATAAAAAATTTACTGTATGAAGATTATATCCTTTTTTGAAGCCTGTCAACTTCAAGAAGACCTTATCAGAGCAGCATAACTGGACCACACATCACTTCAACACGACCTATAGAGGTCAATGGATACACAAACGTCATGTAGAATGTGTACTTTCACTTTAGATACTTAAGTACATTCAATAGCAAATACTTGTCTACTTTTACTTAAGTCGAATTTGAATGGAGGACTTTTACTTTTA
This sequence comes from Notolepis coatsorum, assembly GCF_963971535.1. Lineage (NCBI taxonomy): Eukaryota > Metazoa > Chordata > Actinopteri > Aulopiformes > Paralepididae > Notolepis > Notolepis coatsorum. The sequence continues at coordinate 30,002,504 of NC_140182.1, read as the reverse complement.
CCAGAGTACTCATTTATCTAGGTATTTCTACTTTTACTTAAAAGAACACGCCAATTGGGAAATTAGCTTACCGTCTCGTCTTCTCCAGAGAGAGACAAGAAGATAGATGCCAGTTTCCTCTCTGTGCGTTCAGTAGAAAGCTATCTGGCTGCACGTTGGCCTAGCTTAGCACAATGAATGGAAGCGGACAGTGACGGGTAGCCTAGGCGTTGTCCAACTAACACCTCTCCCGAAGGCTACCCATCACTGTCCGCTTCCATTCATTGTGCAGCCAGATCGCTTTCTACTGAACGCAGAGAGGAGACTGGTATCTATCTTCTTGTCTCTCTGGAGAAGACAGTAAGCTAATTTCCCAAAATGTTGGCGTGTTCCTTTAAGCAAAGCAACTGTGTACTTCTTCCACCACTGACCGTATTGTTGTGAAAAAATATATAAAAACACCGGCACCACATCAGATATCGTCCTGAGCAACAGTTCCTCTGCTGCCGGCTTGACGGTTTAGAAGTAGGCCGGCTATACGATGTCTTACTGTTATTGTTTGGAATTAATTATTATACGTGCACGTGAGAAAAAGAGATGCTCGCCAACCGCTTACAACTGATTAAAACCAACTGTTGTGACTCGAGGAGGCTATAGTTGTGATTTCTCGTTGAGAGAAACATGAAGATGTTTATAAGAAGCTTCGGCTACAGCTGGACCGCAGGGCCTCTCTCCTCTCCTCTCCTCTCTCTCCTCTCTCTCTTCTCTCTCCTCTCTCTCCTCTCTCCTCTCTCCTCTGGCTGCAGGGCCTCTCTCTCTCCGCTCTGTCTCTCTCTCCTCTCTCTCCTCTCTCTCCGCTCTCTTCTCTCTCCGCTCTCTCTCCTCTCTCTCCGCTCTTTCTCTCTCCTCTCTCTCCTCTCTCTCCTCTCTCTCCTCTCTCTCCGCTCTCTCTCTCTCCTCTCTCTCCTCTCTCTTCTCTCTCATCTCTCTCCCCTCTCTCTCTCTCTCCTCTCTCTCCTCTCTCTCCTATCTCTCCTCTCTCTTCTCTCTCATCTCTCTCCCCTCTCTCTCCTCTCTCCTCCTCTCTCTCCTCTCTTTTCCTCCTCTCTCAATTCAATTCAATTCAAATGGCTTTATTGGCATGACGTACTTCTACATGTTGCCAAAGCAATATTAAACATAAACATGGATTACAAACAGATATAAGTACATACAAAATATCATCATAAAATAAAACATAAAATAAAACATAAAATATTACGGCGTAAACATGTCAGGTGACTGTCACTCACTGTCCCTCAGTTTATGGCAGGCAGCAACATAGGCTGCTGCTAGCTCACAGCTTGTTGAGTCCTCCCCTAGTAGGACTGGTAGTTTTTCTGTTTCTGGTAGTGCAAGAAAACCTTTTGTTATTCATTCAAATTTTTTAAAATTTGTTTCTCTAATATATTTATATTTTTCAAATTTTCACATTTGGTGAGGAAGTGCAACTCAGTTTCAGGCTCACTGAGGATGAAATGACAGCACAGCAGTTTCAAGTACCTCGGAGCCCACATATCCGAGGACTTGACATGGACCACACACATTGACAGTGTTGTGAAGAAGGCACGACAACGCCTCTACTTCCTCAGGCGCCTAAGGAAGTTCCAAGTCAGTCAGAAGATCCTTAGGAACTTCTACTCATGTACAATAGAGAGCATCCTGACCGGCAACATCACCTCCTGGTTTGGGAATAGCACTGCACAAGACCGTAGCAGACTACAAAGAGTGACACGTTCAGCCGAACGCACAATTAGAGGGGGGCTTCCCACCCTCCAGAACATTTACAACAAGCGGTGCAAGGGGAAGGCTAAGAGAATTATTAAGGACTCGAGCCACCCGAACAACTGCCTCTTTGAACTGCTGCCGTCAGGCAAGCGATACCGGAGTCTTATGGCGAGCACAGAAAGACTCAGAAGGAGCTTCTATCCCCAGGCCATCAGGCTGCTAAACGAACAATAATCGCTAAACGAACAATAATCACTATGCAACAACCATCAAATGCACACAGCACACACACCCACACGCACACACACACTCACTCAAACAAACAACACACTGCAGCACCCACTCTCCACACTTTAGATCACACAAACACACTTACACTTTATATTTATTGATAAAGGATTTGCACTACAACTCGTACACCTACTGTGAATTGTACCTAAACTGCACCTCGTCCATTTATGCCTTGCACTATATAGTATTGTATATTAGTACACTGCACAGTATTGTATATTGTATGGTAACTACGTCTACGAACATTGTACATATGTCTAAACTGAACACTGTGACCTCTTTTTTTTTCTTCTAATTTTTACTATGTTTTTATTTCATACTTATCTTGTCATGCACAGTCTCTGGAGCGCAACAGTAAGAAGCATTTTGTACAAAAGTATTCTGTACTTCTGTATGACAACTATTAAAGAAACTAAACGAAACTAAGCCTTTGCTCTGCAGGAAGCCAGGTTTTCCTGTGCCTTCCCTTTTCTTTTTTTTAAACTTAAATTTTTATTGAGACAAACAACACAACATATACAATAACATCAACAACACTATTAAACAGACATAAATGATAAAGAAAAAAGGTAATGCCCAAAAGACGAAAAATAAAAATACTGACTTAAAAAAACATAAAACGATTGTAAAACATTAAGTGTGTGACATGGGTTCAGAGACCCTCTTTGAACCTCTTTCCTCCTTTACCCTTCGCCCTCTTGTGATGTATTTGGTTCTTCCTCTGTGATGTCGTTTTCGTTCCCCTTGTAATCCTCCCACTTTCCCCATCTTTCTCCAAATTTCTCTTCCTGTAACCTCAGCATGTGTGTTATCCTCTCCATATCCTGTATCTCTTCCACTATTCCTACCCATTGTGCTATTGTCGGTGGGTCTTCTTTGTACCACAGTCTTGTTATTGCTTTTCTGGCCGCTATTAACATTATCTTTATTAAATATTTGTCCCCCCCTTGTATTCCCTTGTGTGTCAGGTCTCCTAAGTAAAGCACCAGTCCTGTTTGTGGTAACCCGTATCCTAATATTCTGATCATTGCCTCCCTTATCTCCTCCCAATACCCCTTCAGCTTCTGACATCCCCAGAATATGTGCGTGTGATTTGCCCCCTCCTTCCCACACATCCTCCAGCATGCTCTTTGTGTTGGTGCATATTTTCCCTTCAGCTCTGGGGTTATAAAGAATCTGATTATGTTTTTCCATCCAAACTCTTTCCATATCCTCGATCCTGTTGTTGAATGTTGCACCTCGCATATGTTCCCCCATTCCTTCCCTGTTATTTCTATCTCTAGTTCTCTCTCCCATTTCTCCCTTATGTAATCGGTCGTGTGTCCCTTGCTGTTCATTATAGCCCGGTATATTGCTGATATTGCTATTCCTTGCCCCCCTTCGTATGCCCATACTATCATCTTGATTATTCCATTCTGTTCTTCATCTTTGGCCCCCCTTATTTCTTTGTTGTAATAGTCTCTAACCTGTAGATATCTGAAGTGGTCCCTGTTTTCTAGTCCAAATTTCTCCTTTAATTTTTGTAGTGTCTGCATTTCCCCCTTCTCTATCATTTTGCATATCGCTGTTGCCCCCCCCCCCCTCTCCCACCTTCTGAATCCATGGTCTAACCTCCCTGGTTTGAATCTCTTGTCATGTGCTACCCATCTCAGAACCCCTGACTGCTTCTCCAATTTGTGTGTTTTTACTACTCTGTTCCATATGGTCAAGGTGCATTTGGTGATTGGATCTAATAGTCCCTCTTTTTCTTTAAATAGTTCCCTATCTCCCACCAGAGCTCCCCTTCTTTTTCAATGTCTTTCCATCTTGCCTCATATCTGTCGTTACACCAGCACGTCACTGCTCTCAGTTGTGCTGCATAGTAATAATCTTGTAGGCTGGGTACTGCCATCCCTCCCTCTTCCTTTGGTAGTAGTGTTTTATATCTGACCCGTGGTCTTCTCCCCGCCCATATGAACCTCGATATCAGTCTGTCCCACTCCCTGAATTGATTATGTGGTATTTGTATCGGTAGTGACTGGAACAGGTACAGTAACCTTGATAGTATGTTCATTTTAATGACCTCTATTCTTGAATTGAAGTCCAAGGGCATTACTGTCCATCTCTCTAAGTCTCTCTTGATGTTCTGATTTATCTGTGTGCCTTCCCTTTTCAACAGCGAGGCTGTGCTCTCAGTCTGTATTTTGTCAAGGTTCTTTTTAGTTGTTGATCAGTCACCATGCTCAAATAATCTGCTATGGGCCCATTAGGGCTGGGCTATATGGCCCAAGTATCATATCAATATGGTCCAAGTATCATTATCAATAAAGCAATATGGCCCAAGTATCATTATCAATATGACCCAAGTATCATTATCAATAAAGCAATATGGCCCAAGTATCATTATCAATAAAGCAATATGGCCCAAGTATCATTATCAATATGACCCAAGTATCATATACTTGGGCCATATAGCCCAGCCCTAATACAAGAGGACAGGAATACACATGTACCACGAACAGCCCATTTGTTAGATCCGGGACAATAATGTCATTACTGTCATTGGAACGATAAAGTCTTGCATTACTTCATTACAGGAGAAAGCAATGTTACAGTAATGTGTGCAGAGCCCACCACTGTACTGTATGTTATGAGAGATAAGAGACACAGCGGGCCTCTGTTTAACCCTTTCACTACCACACTACCAAAAGGGTTAACCCTTTCACTGCGACAATTCAGAAGGTTAACCCTTTCACTGCCACACTACCAAAATGTTGTTACCCCTTTCACAACCACACTACAGAAGGTTAACTCTTTCACTACGGTTAACTGTCTGTAGTGTGTGGTAGTGAAAGGGTTAACCTTCTGTAGTGTGGCAGTGGAAGGGTTAAAGGTATAATGAACTATCCAGTAGTATAGACTCATGCAAATATAATTCCTTTCAACCCTCACTTGTGTTTATCTGCAGGGACTCCTCCCTCTGCCTGGATTATCTTACTTTCTTCCAATTTTGCTGCACGGAATGATTCTGGCAGCGAGGGCGTGTCACCCATAATAAGTAACATATTTACGTATTGCACAATGTGTGTTTGCTTGTCAACTTTCTCTTTTTCTACCTAAAGTTGAACCTAAAATATGTTTCTGCCACATGTTAGCGGTAAGTTTGATATCGATGGCTGAAACGCAAAACCTCCTATATATAAGTTTCGGATGATGATAAATTCACTTTGGATGATGAGAAACCTCCTATCTGCACCTATTCAGTCTGTCTGCACGATATTTTCCAAAAGCCAAAAGCAGTGTATTGTATCGGTTATCCTTAAAAAAAGAGCATTCTGCAAGAAAACAACACGTTTTATTTTTGTTTTCTCAAAAAAGTGACATTTTCAGATAGGAGGTTTCAGCCATCGATATGATATCGCTGGATCTCTTGAGTCATAATTTTGCTCTGCGGTGCCTCGACAGTTTGGTCTGATCTACGCTCCGTGGTAAAGCGCTTGTAAACACCACGTTGTTTCGGTGCTGCTCTAGTGACAAGCTAGTTAGTATGTCTTTAAAGACGTAACGACCATGTTAACAACCACAACATTTACAACCACAACTGGGTCGTTGAGAAAATATCGGCGCTGAACATCTTCCCAGTAAATCTCATTAGCCTGCTAGTCTGAATATTAAGCTAGGCTAGCAGATAATAGTCTGGCCTTCCTACACAGATGCGCATTCTATGACGCACATACACAGAGACAAAATCAAAGATGCATGCATTGCACACACGCATACACACATACACACATACTAGGGTTGACCTCAATTAGTCGAAAGCAAAAAAAAATAAATTATTCAATGTTTTTTTTCTTTTTTCTTTATATAATTCTTTCCAAAAGCAAAGAGGCCTAGATGCGTGGCTAACGCTAATGGTGCACATACCAGCGAGGCTAACTGCCTAAGAAAACAGGCACAGAGGCACTGAAAGAGGATTTCGCACACTAGACATATACAAAAAGAAATATATATATATATACATTTTCTATTATTTTTTTTTTGTATTCAGTGGGGTAGTCGACTATCTGCAAATTTCGGCCAATCAAAGTCGACTATACAAATCCTTAGTCGGGAACAGGCCTAACACATACACACATACACACCACACCACCATCTGACTTACCTCCTCTGACCTCTCTCTAGCCCAGGGGTCAGCAACCTTTTTGATACGAAGTGCCATTTTAAAATGTTCTTCAGTGTGCCATATTATTAACATTAAGTTTAATTATGACACCACATCAAAATGTAAATTTCCAACAGATCTGTGATTCTATTCCATCCATATAGTCACAGCAATAGTTTTAATAACCATTTGCCTCTCATAATTATATGAGAGCACTATACAAGAATGCTGCCGTCTTTATGAGATGCTTGCTTGCCCTACCTGGACACATTCAGCCTCGTCTGCATCCTTTAAAGTTGTCTCATGTTTGGTCTCAAAATGGCGTTTAACACTCAATGTTCGGCAAACAACAACAGACTGACCCTTCTGATTGGCTCTGACCCTGAAACATCCCTGGTATATCAGTCAACCTCCCATGAATAACAGGCTGTGCAAGAGGTCACTCGGCATGGGGATGAGAGGACACTTCAACATCTCCAAAAAGGTTCCTCTCTTAGCGTGCCATTGGTTTAGATGCTGCGTGCCAATGGCGGCACTCGTGCCTAAGGTCGCTGACCCCTGCCCTAGCCTCTTTCACGCTGCCCGTTAAAGCCGGGATTCGTACCCCATTATGCCGGCATTCCGCTCTGCTGTGTGGGAGGAACGAACACGGAATGGGGGGGGGGGGGGGGGGGGGGTCAGAATTGATGCAGCATTATGCCGTCTTCAGTAGGGGTGGGGGAAAAAATCGATACGTAGTAGTATCGCAATACTTTGCGTGGCGATACTGTAACGATACAGGGACGCCAAGTATCGATATTTTATTATTCATAAAAAAAATTATTTGTTTTTTGTTTTTGTATAAGGAAGTTGCATTGTTCATTTCAATACCTGTAATAGTACAGTAGTCCACACACACACACATGTGCATTCAGTTAAGTTGGAATATGACTGTAATACAAACAGTTCAGTTTGTCAGGTACATGCAACACAGATTACAGTGTTTACATCTGTCTGCTTGAGAAAATACCATGTTCTGCAATAAAAATGATTGAAGTGAGATGAACAGACTGAACTTTATTTTATTAGATAAAACATGTTGACAAAGTTTTACTTTGCAGTTGAAAAAAGGTAATAAATTAAATGTGATCAAATCTTTTTTAATAATTTGCAATACTCAGCGTATCGCAATATATTTAGTATCGCGATACTATCGTATCGTGACGCAAGTATCGCGATAGTATCGTATCGTGAGGTCTCTGACGATTCCCACCCCTAGTCTTCAGGTATAAAGAACTTGCCGGAGTTTGAACTTGCCGTTAGCCTGCGTGAGTGAAAGGGACGGCCGGGCATGTCGGGACAGGGGTGTGATGATGTTTTTTTTGATGATGTGGTTCATTCTGTGGTGGTTAGCTTGTAGGTTATATCACAAGTGGAGCGCTGCCCCATGACACTATCCCTGCACCACCAGCCCACATGAATATTGCTTTGTCAGTCGCATCAAAGGTGGGATAGAACAAAGGCTGATCACATGATATAATATTGATGATGATAATAATAATAATAATAATAATAATAATAATAATAATAATAATAATAATAATAATAATAATAATAATAATAATAATAATAATAATAATAATAATAATAATAATAATAATAATAATAATAATAATAATAATAATAATGATAATAATAATAATAATGATAATAATGATAATAATAGGCTACATGTTTTATGTCTACTTCAAATAATATGCAATGTGAGAAGACAAAAACCACCAACCCATGGAATATTGCTTCATCTATCAGTTGTCACATGAAAGGTGGGGTAGAACAAAGGCTGACCACATTATATAATAATAATAATAATAATAATAATAATAATAATAATAATAATAATAATAATAATAATAATAATAATAATAATAATAATAATAATAATAATAATAATAATAGGCAACATGTTATATGTCTAATTAGAATAATATGCAACGTGAGAAGACGGAGAGAAAAAAAAGCTCACGGTACATCATCTGGCTGCCTGAACACTCTTTTTGTGCCTTTTGTTGCCGGAAGAATGCTGTGGTGGCATTTTGAAACGGGACACCATCATCGCGTTCGTGGTCAAAAACTATTCGCATGACTGCCTTGTATCTTTTGTTTGGAGCCCCGGAAATATTAGTAATCATTTTTGCAAAGATAAAAAAAATACTTGCAGTTCCTCTCCTCTCTCGGCTGCTGCTCCGCGACCAGCAAGGTCTCCCCTACATCCAACTGTTAACCCTTTCACTACCACACTACAGAAGGTTAACCCTTTCACTACCACACTACATAAGGTTAACCCTTTCACTACCACACTACAGGAGGTGAACCCTTTCACTATCACACTACAGACGGTTAACATTTCACTACCACATTACAGAAGGTTAACCCTTTCACTATCACACTACAGACGGTTAACATTTCACTACCACATTACAGAAGGTTAACCCTTTCACTATCACACTACAGACGGTTAACCGTCTGTAGTGTGGTAGTGAAAGGGTTAACTCATCATCATGAGTTATGCATTTCAAATTGATTGATTGATTATGTATTTCAGTCCCCACTGCGTCTATCCTGGCTGCACTGCGTCTGTCCCATCTATCCGACTCGGAAACACGGCATCACAGCTAGGGTTGGGTACTGTTCACATTTGAACCGATACCGGTACCTGACGGTACCTTTTTTCTGTACTTTAGTCTAAAAAAAATGTTGTCTACCTACCTCAGTTGTAAAAAATGAGTCCAAACATAAAATAATTTGTTATCATTATTATAATCTTTTTTGCATTCGACTAAGAGGTTGGCAGTCGACTAGGGCTCTTTTCGATCGATTAGTCGACTATTCGACTAATCGAGGTCAACCCTAGTAGGTAGTAGTAGTATAGGCATAGTAGTACATAGCATAGTTCACTCACTCACTCACTCACTCACTCACTCACTCACTCACTCACTCACTCACTCACTCACTCACTCACTCACTCACTCACTCACTCACTCACTCACTCACACACTCACTCCAGAACACGTAACATACAGAATCGTTCTGCAGGCTGCTGGTGTGGTGGTGGTGTGGTTACTAGACAGGTGGCTGGTGTGGTGGTGGTGTGGTTACTAGACAGACAGCTGGTGTCGTGGTGGTGTGGTTACTAGACAGCCGGCTGGTGTGGTGGTGGTGGTGGTGTGGTTACTAGACAGACAGCTGGTGTGGTGGTGGTGTGGTTACTAGACAGCAGCTGGTGTGGTGGTGGTGTGGTTACTAGACAGGTGGCTGGTGTGGTGGTGGTGTGGTTACTAGACAGACTGGTGTGGTGGTGGTGTGGTTACTAGACAGGTGGCTGGTGTGGTGGTGGTGTGGTTACTAGACAGCCGGCTGGTGTGGTGGTGGTGTGGTTACTAGACAGCTGGCTGGTGTGGTGGTGGTGTGGTTACTACTACCCGGCTGGTGTGGTGGTGGTGTGGTTACTAGATAGCTGGCTGGTGTGGTGGTGGTGTGGTTACTAGACAGCTGGCTGGTGTGGTGGTGGTGTGGTTACTAGACAGCGGACTGGTGTGGTGGTGGTGTGGTTACTAGACAGCCGACTGGTGTGGTGGTGGTGTGGTTACTAGACAGCCGGCTGGTGTGGTGGTGGTGTGGTTACTAGACAGCCTGGTGTGGTGGTGGTGTGGTTACTAGACAGCCTGGTGTGGTGGTGGTGTGGTTACTAGACAGCCGGCTGGTGTGGTGGTGGTGTGGTTACTAGACAGCTGGCTGGTGTGGTGGTGGTGTGGTTACTAGACAGCTGGCTGGTGTGGTGGTGGTGTGGTTACTAGACAGCTGGCTGGTGTGGTGGTGGTGTGGTTACTAGACAGCTGGCTGGTGTGGTGGTGGTGTGGTTACTAGACAGCCGGCTGGTGTGGTGGTGGTGTGGTTACTAGACAGCCGGCTGGTGTGGTTACTAGACAGCCAGCTGGTGTGGTGGTGGTGGTGTGGTTACTAGACAGACTGGTGTGGTGGTGGTGTGGTTACTAGACAGCTGGCTGGTGTGGTGGTGGTGTGGTTACTAGACAGCCAGCTGGTGTGGTGGTGGTGTGGTTACTAGACAGGCTGGTGTGGTGGTGGTGGTGTGGTAACAGATATAGTGGTATAAATACACATGTAGAGGGGTACAGATATAGTGGTATAAATACACATGTAGAGGGGTACAGATATAGTGGTATAAATACACATGTAGAGGGGTACAGATATAGTGGTATAAATACACATGTAGAGGGGTACAGATATAATGGTATAAATACACATGTAGAGGGGTACAGATATAGTGGTATAAATACACATGTAGAGGGGTACAGATATAGTGGTATAAATACACATGTAGAGTGGCACAGATATAGTGGTATAAATACACATGTAGAGGGGTACAGATATAGTGGTATAAATACACATGTAGAGGGGTACAGATATAGTGGTATAAATACACATGTAGAGGGGTACAGATATAGTGGTATAAATACACATGTAGAGGTGTACAGATATAGTGGTATAAAGGCTGAGACCACTTATCGATGTATCGATAATTATCGATAACTGCGTGAAATCGATAAGTGGCATCACTTGTTTTTTTTTGCATGTGTAAAAAAAATTATATTTTTTTTATATATTTTTTTTATAAATACTTTATACTATACTAAAATACTAGGTCTTGTGGCATTTTTTAGATCCGCATTTCATGTAAATTCAGTTGAATTGCAACTCTGCACTGTGCATTCAATATGCAGTGCACTCCTCCATCACATCCAGAGACCACCGACTATAAAATGAGAAGGATCACTGTGGTAGTTTTGAATGGGGAAATCTGTAACACTAAAGATGGCGGCAACGACAAAGAATTGCTGCAAAATAAACATACATTTGTTGTTTAAATAATATATATAAAAAAATGTAATAAAAAAACTCGAATAAAAAGATCGATATTTATCGAAAAAAAAATCCCGATGTATCGATTCCTCCAAATGGAATATCGTCTCAGCCTTAGTATAAATACACATGTAGAGGGATAGAGACTAAAGCAGGCACATGCTCCATTCACCCCAATGCGACAGGCAGAGGTTATGTCTGAATATGGCTATTTCTTTCCCATAGAAATCAAGGTAAATATTGGACCTACAAGTTGGATGTGTTCTGAACATTCTGACACTAAATTGACGTTTTCCAGTGCAAAACAAGTTTGTTTGAGACTTGTCCGGTGATCTCACACAGTGTTAACAATAGCGCCCGTGTAAACAGCCCACCCACTTAAAGAGACAGGAACTGTTCCATTTTGATCCCATTGCCGCTGCTTTGAATGTGTTATCCGTCCTTATTAGAGTGTCTTTGGTTCTACTGGGCAGCTTCCAGATGTCAGTGTGTGCAGCTGTGTGATTGTGAAGCAGAGTCCTTTTGGAATAGGCACACACGTCTTAACCCTTTCACCGCCGCACTACCAAAACGGTTAACCCTTTCACTGCGACAATACACAGAGGGTTAACCCTTTCACTGCCACACGACAGCCGGTTAACCCTTTCACTGCTGCACGACAGAAGGTTAACCCCGAAAGAGGAATGCCACCCATTTGAAGAATTCATGTGTTCTTTCATATGTTTGTGAGAGCTCTTGCACCCACGTTTTATAGTCGTACATTTTATAGTCTATCTATATAGTAGGGATGAGTTAGAAATCATTTTTTATTTTTGTATTCATTTTTATATTTAGAGGCAGCCTAATTTTCATAGCCTAATTGATCTAAAAGATGCACATGCTACTGTTTCTAATAACACGTTAACACACTATATATGTCTCTATTATTAAAGAGATTTGCACTACATTCATACCTCATTTCGCTGCTGTCGGGCCAAAACCTCATAACTCCATTTTTTTAATTTTTTTTTTATTATATAAATCAACTCCGTAGATCATCCTCCATATGTGTGTGTGGGTTTTACAAAGTTTAAACAATGGGAAAGCATTAAACCGATCATCTGTCTAAACCTCCTAACTCTATTCACCCTCAAATCTGTGTTAGTTTTTTTCATCTGCTGAAAAGTTGGGTTTTTGGAGTTATGAGGTTTTGTCCCGACAGCAGCGATTTGCACCTTACCCTAAGTTTTGTACCTCATCTCATTTCTGCATTGTACCTTACTCATTTTACTCTGAAATGTGGCACCGGTGGATCTCACGTGAATCGGTACTCGGTAGTACCGACGTGATTCGGTCGATATACCCTTAAAAGTACCGGATTCGGTACCCATCCCTATAGTCAGAACCCCATTCATTGTCTCTATTTGACATCCATTACATCATTGATTGGAGGGTTCTCTCTCTGCATGTTATTACATGTTATTGGGGGTGACAGTGCAGGTAGAGCAGTCGGATGGTAATCCGGAGGTTCCTGGGTTCGATTCCTGCTCCTCCCGGGCAGCGTGTCGATGTGTCCTTGAGCAAGCCCCCAATGGCTCCCGACGAGCAGGTCGGCACCTTGCACGGTCGCCTCCGCCGTCGGTGTGTGAATGTGTCAGTGAATGGATACAAATGTGAGGAACTAATTGTAAAACGCTTTGGATAAAAGCGCTATATAAATGCAGCCATTTGCCATTTCTTTAACCATTTATTGGTGACAGAACTGTTGACAGGAGACACATCATGTGAAGGTTTTAAATGGGTGGCATTCCCATGACTTTGATTAGAAATTAAGTCGAGACAGTACTCCCAAAATCACCTTTTAGCTTTTTTCGATGATATTGAGATTTTGTTATATTTTGCTTCCTTAACTTAACATGTCTTATTTCAAACGAATGGCAATAAAATATCGAAAACAGACAATTAGTTGTTTATTTGACTTCATTTTGTCTGATTGTGTCCATAGATCACAATTACAATACAGAACTTTGAGGTTGTTTTCTGATAAACTAGTTTTTATGCATTTTACTTACACACAAAGACACGGAACTCCATTTCCCTAGTACCTACCCACACCAAACCTTCCACATTTCTTCCCATCCATATTATGCTTCTTATTTCAGAGGGGTTTGTTGATATATCATTCATAGCCAGGTTTATAGTACATTTTATACCAAAACTAGGCAATTTTTTTATGACAGTAGACAGTATTTCCTGATGTATGGGCTGATAAGAGGACATAGCCACAATCCCCTCTGAAAAAAGTTTCGTTTTGAATGTATCAACAAAATGAAACCAAGTTGGTGGTTCCATGTTGGTTGATGCGAGTCTTGGCGATACATGCAAATGTGTGCATATTTAATGGAGAAGTGCCTAATTTGCATATATAAACATAAAATTCAGAAAACTTGCAATATATTCTTTCTTAGTTTATATGTACATAACAAACTGGGAAAATTTCATAGTGATATCTATTCAAATATTTTGTTTGCCTATTAGGGGGGTACTGTCTTGCCTTAATTAAGTAAATACATGAACATGTACTTCTCATTGTGTTATTCCTTCACTTTGGTTATCTGCTTATTTTCTAGAAAAGTAGCCTCACTTCTCCAACGTCAGTAAAATGTTACTCCTACTAGTTCTACTGGAGTAATATACTGTATTCCATCACCATCACTACCCCCACTCCCTCTCTCTCTCTCTCTCTCTCTCTCTCTCTCTCTCTCTCTCTCTCTCTCTCTCTCTCTCTCTCTCTCTCTCTCTCTCTCTCTCTCTCTCTCTCTCTCTCACACACACACACATACACAGGTTTTACTGTAACTTACGCAGGAACTCTCTTTCTCTCTCTCTCTCTCTCCCTCTCTCTTTATCTCTCTCTTTCTCTCTCCCCCCCTCTCTCTCCCCATCTCTCTCCTCTCCTCTCTTATACTGTGCAAACACACTCTCGCAACCACAGATAATCACAATTTCACTCTCTATTTCACTCTCTCATCCCTCATGTGCACACCCACGCACAGGCCCACACACACTCGCACACACACACACACACACACACACACACACACACACACACACACACACACACACACTGCGTGCCTGTCACACACACACACACACACACACACACTGCCTGTCTCCGTTTCACTCTCTTTCATCTCTCTTAATACATTACAGTATTACACACATACTACATGTACAAAGACACACACACACACACACACACACACACATATACAGGCTCAAATACTTGCCTGCAGACGTTGTTCACAAACCAAATCTCAGAATCTGTCCAAGAATGACCTCACCTCCTCAGCTCTCAGAGGTGTCAGGTTTCAACCAGAGCAGAGCTGCACAGAGGGCCAACACACACACACACATGCACACACACACACACACACACACACACGTACACACAGACAGACAGACAGACAGACATGCTAGCATAGGCACACTCATACATATATATACACACATACACATCTGTACAGTATGTACACACACACACACACACACACACACACACACACACACACACACACACACACACACACACACAGACACACACATTCAGTATGTGGTTGCATTTCAGACAGACTGAGCAGATTACCACATTTCAGAGACTGAGTACATGAGGAGAAGAGACAGATTGATTGGAGAGGAGAGAGAAAGAGAGAGAAAGTAGAAAGAGAGAGAAAGGACAATGGAGGAGTAGTCTCGCATTGCCATACCTCTACACTACGTTAGAGAGAGAGAGAGAGAGAGAGAGAGAGAGAGAGAGAGAGAGAGAGAGAGAGAGAGAGGTCTGGCTGAACCTATTATCATTCCGTTATAGGGGGGGAAACACTTTTGTTTGTATTTCTTTAAGCCAATCGCAATCATCCTAGGCGGCAGGAAGCAGGGGCGGTTCCCTGGCAATATGGTGTCACAGATAGCGGAAGGGGATGAGTCTCAGTCCTGTCATCAGACTCATGGTGGAGAGACCAGGGAGGCAGGGAGTGCACGTGGCTCTAGGCTGGTGGTGGTTCTGGTGGTGGTGGTTTTGTTGGTGGTGGTTCTGGTGGTGGTGGTGGTGGTGGTGGTGGTGGTGGTGGAGGTGGTGGTTTTGTTGGTGGTGGTTCTGGTGGTGGTGGTGGTGGAGGTGGTGGTTTTGTTGGTGGTGGTTCTGGTGGTGGTGGTGGTGGTGGTTTTGTTGGTGGTGGTAGGGGGAGGGGGGTGTACGTTGGGGCATGGAACCAAATCTGGAAACCGAATCCTGTATTGGTCTCCAGGCCAGACCTTCCCAGCTCACAACTGCGCTGCCAAGTCAAGCATAATTCCACACTGGAGACTAATACATCCTTATAAGACAACGTTTAGTAGAGTTGTAGATTGGAGTAGATCGTCGGGAACCCTTCACTTTCCAGATTCCTGTTTGATGAATCACAAATGAAGATTGTAAATGAGGCTTAACGTTCAGGTTGGATGTATTGTTAGTGGAGGATGTTTAGTGGCTGTAGAGAGCAGTGGGCCAGACTGTGGGAACTGTACACGTTTCAAGTTATTGTTTGAAGAATGGATCAATGTCTCTCTTTTACGTTTGGATGAATTACAAATCCTGCATCGTAAATCGGGGGTTTAAAGTCTTGGCCGGAGGCGTGCCAAGAGACTCCTTGAACCGATTCATCATCCCAATCGATGTCCAATTTCTTTTTAAGGCCAAGGAACTTAGACGATGGCTTATCCAACACAACCTCATGAGATTATTGTGAAGTTATGTCATAGTTGCTTTCGCAGACTGTTGGCTGGATATCTGTGTATGATGGCAAACACTAGTTCTTGGTTGTTTTAAAACATGTGTGTGTTGTGTTTACTATAAAAGGACTTGCTTTTGTTTGGCCGGAGTGTCGCTTATCAGGGAGACAGCAAGAACATCTGTCCCTCCCCCGGAGACCATATGGGGACCCATACAGAATCATTAAATGTTTAACTCATAAGTAGGGTCCAAATGTAGTTTTCCCACCCAGAATCCTGGGGGGGGGGAGGCTCTGAGTGGCCACATCATATATCTTAAGTGACAGTGTGTTATTGGATAGGGTCCTGCAGATGGCCAGACTAATATCAAAATGATCTACTGAACCTGTTGTACCAACTGTCACCCTTATTAGGACGAGGCTAGTTCGGGGATAGTTTGGGCTTCATTTACATTTACATTTACATTTAGTCATTTAGCTGACGCTTTTATCCAAAGCGACTTACAAGTTCTGTGCGACAAGACAGCAAGAAGGGTATAACTCTATCAGCTGAGTAACAATGTTCATCAAAGTGTTGCGTGTTACAGTGTAGGTTAGTTTATTAGGACAAGTGCATGACATTAAAGTTAGTCGGGGTTAGTTTTTTTTTTTTTTTTTATCATTTCAGATAATTGAGGCTTCACTCAAACAAGAACTGTAGACATTTCATTTGGTACACGTACTGTACAAGGCATTGACAAGGCAGGTTGAAAGGGCTGCCTTTAACCCTTTCACTACCACACTACAGAAGGTTAACCTTTCACTACCACACTACAGAAGGTTAACCCTTCACTACCACACTACAGAAGGTTAACCCTTTCACTACCACACTACAGAAGGTTAACCTTTCACTACCACACTACAGAAGGTTAATTGACCCTATATTCACACAGCAGACATTTTTCTCTCTCGTCACACTCAGCATGACATACTGTAAGAGCAAAATGGCCACCATGTGAATAATGGTCAATGGGATAGTCCACATTTTTAAAGCCTTTTTTTTCTGCTCTGTTGCAAAACCTTCACCACGTGGCGGTATCAAGGGGATGAAACATGTTATTTTCCCCCACATACATGCTGCTTGCTTCCATTGCATTCCACTACTGTTGCTAACAAATGCTAACAAATGCTAACACTTCCAATAATCCAACAACCTGGTAAAAGTTCTTAAAAAAATAAAAAATAAAAAAATCAGATAGGCTTCTTAAATTTTCTTGTAGTATCCCTGTAATATGTCAATAAAGTTTGCTTCAGTGCGCTGCTCAATTTACTGACTTACTCCGTAAGGGTCACCGTGTAAAATCCCTCAAGTAAAAAAAGAAAACAGGACAATCGCTGAAACCTGAGGAACCAGATTTTCATACAATTTCTGCGGGAAGATATAATGTTCTCCCCCCCCTTCCCCCCCTCCACAGTGAAATACATCCGCGAGGTGTCCCCGCTGTTCAAGAAGCCCTCGCTGGTGGCGGATCTGCCCTGGGACGGCGTGCGCCCCCAGTCTCCCAGCTACAGCAGCAGCGACGACTCGGGCTCGCCCAAGCACACCAGCGCCAAGGACAGGAAGGTCATCGCGCTGAAGATGTGCTTCATCAGCAGAAACCTGACCATGCCAGACCTGGAGAACAGGTCAGAGATATATGACACACGTGTGGGGTCGTCTCTGGGTGTGTGTGTGTGTATGGTGTCAGTGTATGTGATTGTGTGTGTGTATTTATGTGTATGTGTCTATTGACATGTGCGTATGTACTTACATGCACATACATGTTGTGTGTATGTGCATATTGTGTGTTTGCTTTGTGTTTGTATTTAGTATGTGCGCGAGAGACTCTCCATTGGGTCTGATTAACAAATAAGCTTGCCGGCAAAAATATTGGTTGTCAATAAAGTCAATTTGACGCCTGTGGTGATCAAATCAAATCAAATTTATTTGTAAGGCCCGACAACACACGTTAATGTCCCCATGGGCCGTACATGTCTTCTTTAAACAAGTCAAGAAGAAACATAACAATAAGTCAAGAACAGAACAAGAACACCATAAGGTCCAACAAATTTAAAATAAATGCAAATAAATGAAAGAATGCAAGCACTCCCAGACATACCCCACGCGAAGGTAAGGAAAAACTCACTAAAACCTAACAATAGGGAAAAAATGCTCCGCAGGCAGTGTGGAGGAGAGAAACCTTAGAAGGGCCATTCAAGGGGGGATCTCCCTTCTTAGATGTCTAGTAGTGTTGCAGACTAACAGTTGGTAAGCATGCACTCAAGTGTGTAGTGAAACACAGATGAGTGCATGCAATAGCAACTGAACATTTTGAAAGATTAAAGAAAGAGCTGATAGCAACTGAACATTTTGAAAGATTAAAGATAGAGCTGATAGCGAATCTATTTGAGGCACAGGGGCGGCGCAAAGAGGGTCGCGTCCTCCCGTCTTAATCACGGGATATTCAACACTCCGGTCATTGCTCCGAGACAGCCGGAGACAGGGAGATAGGGGGCGGCGCAGAGAGGGTCGCAACCTCCCCGACATCATCGCGGGACGTCCAGCACTCCGGTCACCACTACGAGGCCGGCGGAGACAGGGAGACAGGAGGGCACGCAGAGAGGGTCGCATCCTCCCAGCCTTCATCACGGGACGTCCGACACTCCGGTCAGCACTCCAGGACAGCAACTCACAGGGAGACGGGACAGGCGTTAGACAGCTCACGTCATTGTAGTGGGCGGACATAGCAATAGATACAAGTGGTAAGCATATATGTGAATAGAGTAGATATATGAAGTAAGCATATTATGTGAATAGAATAGAAGTACTTAACCCAGCAATGAAACCGTGTTGACAGGCCAGTTGACAAGACCACGGACAGACGACGGTAAGTAGCTGATCCATGGCCTCGGTGGTGCATGTAGAGCAGTCACTGCAATCTTGGCCAAGACCCCGAGGCATCCATCACCTTAGTCAGCACTAGGAGACAGGCACTCAGAGAGATGGGGGAGGGAGGGGGGAGGGGAGGGGGGGGGAAGGGGGGGGGGGGGGGGGGGGTTAGAGAGTTCCCATGTTTGTGGTGCTGCAAAAAAGCAGACATGGGGGAAAATAGACATCCTAACTAAACTAGACAGATTAATCTAAAGGTCAGTCCCCGACCAGGTGAGATCAGGGTAGGTTGAAGGAGAGAGAGAAAAGATGGGTCTTAAGCAGGGATTTAAAAGCTTCGACAGAGCAGGCGCCCCTGATGACGGCAGGTAATTTGTTCCACAGGTAGGGAGCGCGGTAGACAAAGGCTCTGTGGCCGGCGGATTTCTTTTTAACCCTAGGAATCGATAGAAGCCCCGCATTTTGTGAGCGCAGAGCACGAGCGGGCGAGTATCGGGAGATGAGATCGGATAGATAGAGCGGTGCAAGCCCATAAACAATTTTGTAGGTGAGGAGTAGCACTTTAAAGTCAGATCGGGCTTGAATAGGAAGCCAGTGTAGGGCGGACAAAACTGGTGTGATGTGATCAAATTTTCTAGTTCTAGTTAGTATCCGTGCAGCCGCATTTTGCACGAGTTGAAGATTTTTGATGCTTGAATTAGGTAGGCCTGAAAAAAGTGCAGGTAGCACTTTATAATAACACCCTGTTATAATACATTTATAAGGTATTTGTAGATAATGAACTAATCATGAACAAACCATTTATATACATTCATAAATGATTATGAAATCATTTATAACTATATTTGTATAACATTTACAGATTAGTTCTACATTATTTATAACTCATTATCAACATTGTTTGTACTTGATTTGTTCATCATTGTTGTTTAATGTGTAGTAACACATTTGTAGATGCTTTGAAAAATGGATATGAAAAAACGACTATAGTGTATCCATTTATTTTTCATGTTCAACAAATGATTTGTTAAGACATTCATAAAACATTTATAAATCATTTGCAGATGCTATCGTGGGGGCCAATCTAAAGTGAAGCCTATTCATCATTAACAAGTGTCTAATACAGTTAATTATTTGTTTACTTTTTCATCACATGTTACAAATGTTGTAGGCAGCTTTCGGATACACCCTTCTTTGTGACATCAAACAGTGACAGAATTAGGACTAAAGATAAATGCAATTTTATTAACATATAAAATACATGTGCATGACATAGTGTAACTTCGGGGGGCACTAGGACCCAGGAGTACCCTGGCCAGGTAGAGTATCTAGAGAGGAAGTCTCACGCGAGCGAGACTTGACGTCACGTGTGTTGCACTGTTGCCGTCTGTTTGAATGGAAGCACAAGTTATCCGTGCTGCGTCTATACTTTCGCTTTTAATAAGGTTTGAGCAGGTTAAACACCTTTTTTTGTTGGTAAATCTATTCCATCATTTCCGACCTACAAACAACTCTTATGTTGTGTAGACGTTCGTGTAGATGTGGTGGCCGCTAACGTTACATTTGTTCATAATGTGTGCTCTTGTGTGTCGTGTCGAACAAATGTAACGTTAGCGGCCACCACATCTACACGAACGTCTACACAACATAAGAGTTGTTTGTAGGTCGGAAATGATGGAATAGATTTACCAACAAAAAAAGGTGTTTAACGACAGACTTGAGTGGTCATACCTGTGGAAGGTACTTGAGGTCATGGGTCTTGGGAAGAGTTTTATTCATATGATTAAAGTCCTGTATGCCTCACCGTCTGCGATGATACTGACAGGCAAAAACTGTTCCACACTCTTTCCAGTCTCCAGATCTTCTAGACAGGGTTGCCCTCTGAGCCCAGGACTGTTCGCGCTCTCCCTCGAACCTTTGGCCCAATTTATTAGGCAATCGGAGGACATCGTCCCCATAATGGTCAATAATACTCCACACAAAATTGCTCTCTATGCGGATGACCTGCTGATTTTCATGGACAACCCATCCCGGTCGGCCACAAAATTATTGAGGATAATCGACGACTTTGGTAAATTGTCAGGCTTTAAGATTAACTGGAACAAATCAGCCTGCCTACCTCTTAATGAGCTGGCCAAGGCGGTACGACTACCAGCTGATACCCCCATAGTAGAACATTTTAAATACTTGGGCATAGAGATATTCCCCACGCTGAACCAAATTACTAAGTACAACTTCACGGGTACTTATGATAAAATACGCCAGGATCTAGACAGGTGGTCGTCCCTTCCTAACTCCTTACAAGCCCGGGCTTCCATAATCAAAATGAACATCCTGCCTAGGATAAATTTTATTAGCTCAATGCTCCCCCTGCCCCCTCCAATAGACCACTGGCGCAAGGTACAATCGATGGTATCTAAGTTTATCTGGAATAACAAACGCCCGAGAATCAAAAGGGCTACTACTCAACGTAGAAAACAAGATGGGGGCCTCGCAATCCCTGATTTTAAACTTTATTTCTGGTCCTTTTCACTGAGACCTCTGATGTGCTGGCTAGACCCTGTAGAGGCTGTATCGTGGCGCTCCTTAGAAGCGGCGGCGGTATCTCCGCTAAGATTGCAGGATGTAGTGTACTCCACTGTCTCTATTTCGAAATGCCGGCTGAGGTATGGACCGATCATAACTCACGTGATCCAAACGTGGCGTAATGTACAGAGGTCGTGTGGGGTTAAATGCCCATGGCACCTGGACTCTCCAATTTTTAATAACCAGCAATTACTTGTTGGGCACAAGCCGGTTAATATTCCTCAATGGCAAAGGAGGGGAGTGCATACTCTGGAGGATATTTATGATAAGAACGGTCTCCGTGCGTTTCAGGACTTAAGAGAATTTTATGATCTACCCGGCGAGTCCTTCTTTCTTTACCTTCAACTAAGGTCAGCACTGAGGGCGTATGGCGTACCGTGGGCTCAAGCTTTGCACCCACACCCCTTCCTCAGGCTCATAGTGGACAGGACGACATCCAGAGGGTTTGTCTCAGACTTTTATACGCTCTTAATTCAATCCACGTATAAAAATTTATCATTGGATACAATCTGGCGTGTGGATATCCCGGAGTTGGACCCCGAGTTTGACTGGGATGATGTTTGGGCAAATGTGGCATTATCTTCCCGCAACCCCAATCACCAGCAAATTAATTTTAATTATATTCATAGGACCTATCTTACACCTAGGAAGCTATTTGCTATGGGACTGATAACCGACTCTCGGTGCACTTTGTGCTCTCAAAAGGCCACTGGCACTTATATGCATATGTATTGGGATTGCCCACCAGTGGCCCGCTTCTGGAGGTCAATAACGGACAAACTTTCAGATCTGTGTGGCTTAACTATCCCATTCACAGCTGTTACGCTACTCCTGAACGATATAACGACACTACCCGCGTCCGTACAACTGAAAAGGGTTGTCCTAGCGGGCGTCACAGCAGCGAAGAAGCTAATAGCAATGAGATGGAAAGAGCCTGAGAAGCTTACAATGATTAACTGGTCCCTAACTCTATTGGATGTGATTTATCTTGAGATATCCACGGCCCGGGTGATCGGGGTGGGGCAGGCTGGAATTGACCTGTGGTTCGCAGCAGCTGAGAAGGTAAAGACCGCCGTGTGCGGCTGAGCGGGGTTGGGGCGCTTGATCGGGGGGGTCCGGCGGTCTCTGGGGAGGGGGAGGAGGAAATGTCTTGTCTGTCTTGGTTTTTGTCTTGTCCTTCTTAACTTTGACTGGGGGGATTTTAGGGGGGGTAGGTATTTAGCTATTCTGCGCTATATGTCAATTCACATGCCATCTCCCCAAGGGACTAATATTGGCAGACTGATTGACCTGTTAACCAACTTGGAGGAAGAATTTCTTTCTTCTTACACTTTACCTTCTGCGAGTTTGGCAGTCTTGAACATGTGTAAGGGACCTAGGCTATCTACAATAAATCTGCGGCAACACTCTCATAAACAATCTTTTAAGTCACTCCACTTGTAAAGGTGGGGAAAGGTTGGCATGTTTGAAGACATTTTTGTTATTGAAATTGCCATCTGTATTTGATAGGTTGGACGCTGTTCTTTTTCTTTTGTCTTTATAATTTATTATTCTGTATTATTATTGTTTGTTATTCTCCTGTGAAGTTATGTTTTTTGTTACTGTGGTTATTGTGTTGTCCTGTTTCGTGTAATTAATAATAAAAAAATTTGATCAAAAAAAAAAAATTATAATTGTTTAACCTGCTCAAACCTTATTAAAGTATAGACGCAGCACGGATAACTTGTGCTTCCATTCAAACAGACGGCAACAGTGCAACACACGTGACGTCAAGTCTCGCTCGCGTGAGACTTCCTCTCTAGATACTCTACCTGGCCAGGGTACTCCTGGGTCCTAGTGCCCCCCGGAGTTACACTATGTCATGCACATGTATTTTATATGTTAATAAAATTGCATTTATCTTTAGTCCTAATTCTGTCACTGTTTGATGTCACAAAGAAGGGTGTATCCGAAAGCTGCCTACAACATTTGTAACATGTGATGAAAAAGTAAACAAATAATTAACTGTATTAGACACTTGTTAATGATGAATAGGCTTCACTTTAGATTGGCCCCCACGATAGCATCTGCAAATGATTTATAAATGTTTTATGAATGTCTTAACAAATCATTTGTTGAACATGAAAAATAAATGGATACACTATAGTCGTTTTTTCATATCCATTTTTCAAAGCATCTACAAATGTGTTACTACACATTAAACAACATTATTTAATGATGAACAAATCAAGTACAAACAATGTTGATAATGAGTTATAAATAATGTAGAACTAATCTGTAAATGTTATACAAATATAGTTATAAATGATTTAATAATCATTTATGAATGTATATAAATGGTTTGTTCATGATTAGTTCATTATCTACAAATACCTTATAAATGTATTATAACAGGGTGTTATTATAAAGTGCTACCAAAGTGCATTACAGTAGTCCAAACGTGATGAGACAAAAGCATGAATCAGGGTTTCAGCATCAGCCAGAGTTAAGATGGGGCGAATTTTTGCGATATTACAAAGATGGAAGAATGCAATTTTGGTGAAATTTTTTATATGTGCATTAAATGAGAGGGAAGAATAAAAAATTTCTCAGAGGTTTTTTATGGTGGAGCTCTGGAATACATGACAAGTATCAAAGTTGAGGGAGATGTCCTGAAACAGGCCTCTGTGGTTTGGGGGGCCAACAATTAACATCTCAGTTTTATCTGCATTAAGGAGTAGAAAGTTTTGCGACATCCACTTTTTGACGGCAAGCAAGCAGGCCTCAAGGTTTTGTAGTTGGGAGGAATCATTTGGCTTAATAGGTATATATATATATATATAAAAATGAAAGTTTATGCCAAATTTGCGTATGATATTGCCGAGGGGTAGCATGTAAATCGAAAATAGCAAAGGGCCCAGGACAGAGCCTTGTGGGACACCACATTGCACTGGGAGGGTCTCAGATGTTAAATCATTATAGACCACGCAGTGTGTTCTATCAGTTAAATAGGATTTAAACCAAGCTAGTGCGAGACCCCGAATGCCAACATGATTCTCAAGCCGACCTAGAAGAATCGAGTGATCGATAGTGTCAAAGGCTGCACTGAGATCAAGCAATAAGAGCACAGAAGTGAGGTTTGAGTCAAGAAAGAGCAGTAAGTCATTTGTGACTTTGGTAACCGCCGTTTCGGTGGAGTGTAAGGCTCTAAAGCCAGATTGAAAAGATTCATTAAGATTATTGTTTGATAAATGGTCAGTAAGTTGCGTTGCGACGATCCGTTCTAACACTTTGGATAGGAACGGAAGATTGGAGATGTGGTGGTGGTGTCTTGGGCCTGTGGAGATGTGGTGGTGGTGTCTTGGGCCTGTGGTGATGTGGTGGTGGTGTCTTGGGCCTGTGGTGATGTGGTGGTGGTGTCTTGGGCCTGTGGTGACGCTGTGGTGCCTTGAACCTGTGGTGAGGTGGTGGTGGTGTCTTGGGCCTGTGGTGATGTGGTGGTGGTGTCTTGAACCTGTGGTGAGGTGGTGGTGGTGTCTTGGGCCTGTGTTGACGTGGTGGTGGTGTCTTGGGCCTGTGGTGACGTGGTGGTGGTGTCTTGAACCCAGTGATGCCACAGATTACTTGTAAAAGTAATCCGATTACTGATTATTGATTACTCCTTTAAAAAGTAATCCAAGTTACTTTACTGATTACTTGATTATCAGAGTAACTTAGTTACTTTGAAAGTAACTAGGTTACGAAGTCGTCGTCATTCCCCCAACCGTTTTTTTTTAAACGCTTTATTGAAAGTGCATAAATTGTTTTTAACTTGTTTCTCTGCACATAACGTAAATATAACGTTAAACTAGTGCTTCAGCTTCTGTACCATCAAGTATGGTAAAGCAACAGTCTATGATGCTCACAGCATTAGAGCAGCCAGCCAGTGGTTTTACAAAACCAGTGTATATCCATTCACATCTAACAAATGCAGGCTGAACTATTCAATTATATCAACTGTAACTATTAAATTGTTTTTATAAATGTCTCTCTATAAACATACAATCAGTCTCTCTTTAACATGTAAATTAACTGTAAATCTGGCAAATAAGAGCTTTTGCTCTGCCACCATCAAATATACATTAATCAAAAGGGAAAGAAACAATCTCTCTCTTTTGCTGTTTGGCTGGCCTCCGAGTCCTCCTGTACCTAGTCGAAGCGTCGGCTAGTGAATGAATGAATGAATGAATGAAAACTTGATTAACAGATTGCAGAATGGGTACAGTACAGTACAGCTCAATACATACAATTGTTAAGGGGATGCAGACCAGAGAAAGACTTTTGTCTTGTTTACATCAGGGTCCCCCAGTGTTGTGATTCCAGATGCTTTCAATGCAATTGGATGTGCTGTTTTTAGCGGTAGACAGTATTTTGTTTCCTCCGCATATGAACGTGAAGTAGTGACTGAGGCTATACGAGCGTTTTGGGATGGAAGTCTGAACAGAAACTCACTTTTAATTTTGCCAAGCGTTTTGGGGTGGAATTCTCCGACGACGGAGCCCTGCTGTCACACGATTGGCGCATATGTCACATGACGTGCTGTGAAGACCCGCCCTACTCTGCCTCTGATTCGCAGACTGTGGATGGGGAATGTGATTGTACCAAAGCAGATGTCACTCACAGACAGAGTGTCCAGTCACGCCGCGGGGACACATTCTTGTGTAACCCTTTCACTGCCACACTACGTCACTCCCAAAAGAAAAACAGCTCAAAATGTATTTTTGACTGTCGAAAACGAAATAAAATACTGCATTCCGCCTGCATTATGAATTTATGATGAGATAGTAACGAAATAGTAATGCACAGCCACTTGGACAAGTAACTGCAATCAGATTACTGGCTTTTAAAGATTAACGCGTTAGATTACTATTTTCGGGGGAAAGTAATCAGATTACAATAACGCGTTACTTAGTAACGCGTTACCGGCATCACTGCTTGAACCTGTGGTGACGTGGTGGTGGTGCCTTGAACCTGTGGTGGTGTGGTGGTGGTGTCTTGAACCTGTGTTGACGTGGTGGTGGTGTCTTGGGCCTGTGGTGAGGTGGTGGTGGTGTCTTGGGCCTGTGGTGACGTGGTGGTGGTGTCTTGGGCCTGTGGTGACGTGGTGGTGGTGTCTTGGGCCTGTGGTGAGGTGGTGGTGGTGTCTTGGGCCTGTGGTGACGTGGTGGTGGTGTCTTGGGCCTGTGGTGACGTGGTGGTGGTGTCTTGGGCCTGTGGTGAGGTGGTGGTGGTGTCTTGGGCCTGTGGTGACGTGGTGGTGGTGTCTTGGGCCTGTGGTGAGGTGGTGGTGGTGTCTTGGGCCTGTGGTGACACGGTGGTGGTGTCTTGGGCCTGTGGTGACGTGGTGGTGGTGTCTTGGGCCTGTGGTGAGGTGGTGGTGGTGTCTTGGGCCTGTGGTGACGTGGTGGTGGTGTCTTGGGCCTGTGGTGACGTGGTGGTGGTGTCTTGGGCCTGTGGTGAGGTGGTGGTGGTGTCTTGGGCCTGTGGTGACGTGGTGGTGGTGTCTTGGGCCTGTGGTGAGGTGGTGGTGGTGTCTTGGGCCTGTGGTGAGGTGGTGGTGGTGTCTTGGGCCTGTGGTGAGGTGGTGGTGGTGTCTTGAACCTGTGGTGACGTGGTGGTGGTGCCTTGGGCCTGTGGTGATGTGGTGGTGGTGTCTTGGGCCTGTGGTGACGTGGTGGTGGTGCCTTGGGCCTGTGGTGAGGTGGTGGTGGTGTCTTGAACCTGTGGTGGTGGTGCCTTGGGCCTGTGGTGACGTGGTGGTGGTGTCTTGGGCCTGTGGTGAGGTGGTGGTGGTGTCTTGGGCCTGTGGTGACGTGGTGGTGGTGTCTTGGGCCTGTGGTGAGGTGGTGGTGGTGTCTTGGGCCTGTGGTGAGGTGGTGGTGGTGTCTTGGGCCTGTGGTGAGGTGGTGGTGGTGTCTTGGGCCTGTGGTGACGTGGTGGTGGTGTCTTGGGCCTGTGGTGACGTGGTGGTGGTGTCATGGGCCTGCGGTGACGCGGTGGTGGTGTCTTGGGCCTGTGGTGAGGTGGTGGTGGTGTCTTGGGCCTGTGGTGACGCGGTGGTGGTGCCTTGGGCCTGTGGTGACGTGGTGGTGGTGCCTTGGGCCTGTGGTGACGTGGTGGTGGTGTCTTGGGCCTGTGGTGACGCGGTGGTGGTGTCTTGGGCCTGTGGTGACGTGGTGGTGGTGGTGTCTTGGGCCTGTGGTGACGCAGTGGTGGTGTCTTGAACCTGTGGTGACGCGGTGGTGGTGTCTTGTCTCTCGTGCTGCGAAGAACTCCTGGCGCCGTGCCCTTGACTGCATTAAAGTCCAGGAAAACGACGATGATTTCTCCATTTAAACTGTGCGTTAGACAGGGTTTTTATAATAAAGTTTAGAATAGCCTTCATGCGCCGCTGCTGTCGATAGTACAGACGAGGGAGCTAAATAGTCTTTTATAGGCCTGTCCCCGACTAAGGATTTGTATAGTCGACTTTGATTGGCAGAGATTTGCCGATAGTCGACTGGTAGTCGACTACCTCCCTGAATGCAATGCGCTTTGAGTGACAGTCACCCACAGTCTGCACTGGCAGATACCTTTTGGGGGAGAGAGAGAGATAGAGAGACTGTAATATAGTCTGGGCTGCAACATATCCATCATATCTCAACAAATTAGTCATAATCCAGAAGAGGTTCCTCAGGATGATTTCCCCAGATATGAACCATCTGCACCTCTGTTCCGCAAATATTCTCTACTATCAATTGACAAACGTAATACCCTTCAAACATGCTCATTCATATTCAAGTTAATTAACAATAGGCAAGATCTTCCTGATACCTTCCATAGTTTCTTCATCTTTTCATCAGAATTTCACTCATATCCAACAAACCATAGCAATAAACTCCACTTACCTTTCTGTCGGACAACTAGCCATCAATTCAACATTAGCTTTAGAGGTCCTAAACTCTGGAACACTCTAAATTCATCATTGAGGTCAACAACCTCCTTATCCATATTCAAAAAACTATTAAAATCGAATTTAATTTCATCATAAATCACTGTCACATTAACACATTGGGCGCCGGGGGGTTTTGCCCATCATTGTACCCAGTCTGCCACCATTGAAAGCCTATGGAGATGTTTACCTTCTTTGCAGGGCTATACATTTTAAAATTGTATTGCTATATTGACATTACTATGGCCCATTCAACATTGATTATCTATCGTTCAGGATGTGGGAACGTTATATTTTTTCATTCATACATTGTTGTGTTAATACCGTCTAGAATATAAGTATGTTTTTAAGGTTTTATGCTGTAATTCCAAAAACGAGAGTTATAGGCCCTGACGCATATGATAGATTATCGATTGGCGTTTCTTTCCTATACACGCTATATTAAAAAATGCAAATGTATATGATCGGTATACATTATGCTTCATCATGCGTGAAGGAAAGGGGGGGGGGGGTCGTTTATAATTCCTTGATCGTCAGTAACGGCTTTATTTAGTATGGGTTGATATATTGATCAGATGGTTTGCAGTGAAATGAATAAACAATCGGGCTGAAAATAACGTTACTGTCCTCTTACTGTTCGCCGATGAGACTGGAGGAAAAAGATCCCAATTATTTGACGCCGGTCTCCTAGATCCATTTCCGGTTTGTATGGCGCAATAAACGCCGAAATCATATTGATTATTACGTTTAGAAAGCGATCCAAATGCACTATAGTGTTTGTCTGGATCCACGTAACAAGATATTACTGCCGGAGGGATTTCCTCAATGCACCAGCGCCACTTCCGGTTTTGGCGAGAGTGTAACTCGCCCGACCATCCACCAGGCGGTGGTATTGAGGCGTTGCAATCTCATACAGGGTGCCGCTGCAGTCCGGAGAGAGACTGGATGAATTATGAATGCCATGGCGAATTTTTTGTATATTTATCCCAAAAACGACTTACGCCGTTTTTGGTGTTCAACGCATGGCGGGCAAAAACGGTGTAAGTCGTTCTTGGCGACCAATGTGTTACGTTACTCCTGTGTCATCAGTGTTACATCTACTGTTAGTATGACTGCTTGTTTCTTTTTCCTCATTATATACCGTTAATATGTTATTCTGCTCTTTCTTTGCCCTCTTGTACTAAAAAAAAGGGAGGGACTCATTCATTTCGCCGCGGGGGGGCATAATCCCACGGGACAATGCATTGGTAACTTGTTTCAAACGAAAAAATAATCCCCTGTGAATATTATTGCACGGATCAGAATACACGTGGGAGCGTGCGCTTTACTGCGCTATGATATTTTGCAACAGGTTGACGTGATACAAGCGAGATAACGAGCGAGAGAGAGAGAGAGACAGACAGAGAGAGAGAGAGAGAGCCTCCTCCCAGTCCCATTACCTTCCCACCCGTTTTATATAGTTCTCTGGTTGATTCACAATGTGTGTGTGTGTGTGTGTGTGTGTGTGTGTGTGTGTGTGTGTGTGTGTGTGTGTGTGTGTGTGTGTGTGTGTGTGTGTGTGTGTGTGTGTGTGTGTGTGAATAGCTGAAGGTCTCTGCTAAATAACCACTTCCGCATTATTTCCACTCGCTGCTCATATAAACGCATCACAGTTGATTGTGGGCGGGCGGTGGCAGATCAGTGCCTATTCACGTCAGCGAGCGAGTCAAATCAGAATGGCTTGGTTCAGTAGGGGAAGATTTTTCTCATCTGAACTGGAGGAATGCGCCAACATTTTTAATTTGAGACCTAGACAGTGTTGGTACAACCCCACATTGCTAGAAAACAATGCAAACCCCTGGAAAATGCCATTTATAAGATAGTTCCCCTTTAATGTCTGAAGAAGTCGACTGAAGGCTTCTTGTCCTCTGCGAAAGCATGCAATTGGTCCACTGATGATAAGCTGTTACGATTGGAACACTTTGATGGCATGATGTGGTGTGTGGAACCCAGTTTGCAGCAGACAACGGAGAGATACTTAACAGGAAGCAGGAGACGGCATAGTGATGATAATAAGGCTTAGCTTAAAACAGAAAACAAGGAACACGACTGACAACAACGGTAACATTAAACAATGAACCAGCAAGTGTCTGCTGGCCCACAACACCTAATATACAAACACTAATTAGAGACAGAGGGTAATTACAAACAGGACACAGGTGTGGTAGACATAACTAACAGAACACAGAGCACACTGGGGAAAACAATAACAATTGAACAAACTGAGACCAACAAGACTAAAACATATTTACAAAACACAGACAGGGGAACACAAGTCTAACAAAATGGAAATAACAACGACAACATAGACAATGAACATAACAAACATAAATAGCAGTAAATAATGTTAATCAAGTGAGTGAGCTGATGCCAGATCTGCCACATCTGGATCAGCCCACCGGTTGGCAATGTTGTAGTATGAAGGGGTGTAAGGAAGGGGAGTTGAGACGGTCCGACACTTGGACCAGTCGAACCGGGAGAAGGGTTAACGTCCGGTCCCGCAGGACCGGGGGAACCCTTACAATAAGCCACTTGTCTTCGTAATGACCTTACGTCCAAACTAGTTCGGTTATGCCCCAAGTAATCGTGGTGCAACCAAATGTAGTAGTTGATTTAGTTATAAACTAACTAGTAGTTACTAAGCCTCTAGTGTTGACTTAACACCCTAACTTAGGAGAGAACTTACACATATCTGGTGCAACCCGGTGCTGGTTCTCAGTAGCCTGGGTCATGTCTAGTTGTGAGAGACCTTCAGGTGGTTGGTCTCTCTAGGATCAGTTAGCAGGGTGTTGTTCAGTACCTGGTCTCTCTAGGATCAGTTAGCAGGGTGTTGTTCAGTACCTGGTCTCTCTAGGATCAGTTAGCAGGGTGTTGTTCAGTACCTGGTCTCTCTAGGATCAGTTAGCAGGGTGTTGTTCAGTATATGGTCTCTCTAGGATCAGTTAGCAGGGTGTTGTTCAGTATCTGGTCTCTCTAGGATCAGTTAGTAGGGTGTTCAGTACCTGGTCTCTCTAGGATCAGTTAGCAGGGTGTTGTTCAGTACCTGGTCTCTCTAGGATCAGTTAGCAGGGTGTTCAGTGTCTGGTGTCTCTAGGATCAGTTAGCAGGGTGTTCAGTGTCTGGTGTCTCTAGGATCAGTTAGCAAGGTGTTCAGTATCTGGTTTCTCTAGGATCAGTTAGCAGGGTGTTGTTCAGTATCTGGTCTCTCTAGGATCAGTTAGCAGGGTGTTGTTCAGTATCTGGTCTCTCTAGGATCAGTTAGCAGGGTGTTGTTCAGTATCTGGTCTCTCTAGGATCAGTTAGCAGGGTGTTGTTCAGTATCTGGTCTCTCTAGGATCAGTTAGCAGGGTGTTGTTCAGTATCTGGTATCTTAGTTAGCAGGGTGTTGTCATTGTCAGCCACACAGTGTAGAAGAGATGATGTCTGTACCATTGAGGTGGATGCTGTATGTTATTCGTACTAGCATCTGCCTAATTCACCTATCTCAAACCCTGCCCTCTTTTCTTGATCCTCCACAACCTGTTGCTAAATTTATTAGAGGGAGGCAACAGTTGTGATTGGAGGATCAATCTCTTTGACCTATCAGGTAACAGTTGTGATTGGAGGCTCAATCTATTTGACCTATCATGCAACAGTTGTGATTGGAGGCTCAATCTCTTTGACCTATCAGGCAACAGTTGTGATTGGAGGATCAATCTCTTTGACCTATCAGGCAACATTTGTGATTGGAGGCTCAATCTATTTGACCTATCATGCAACAGTTGTGATTGGAGGCTCAATCTCTTTGACCTATCAGGCAACAGTTGTGATTGGAGGATCAATCTCTTTGACCTATCAGGCAACAGTTGTGATTGGAGGATCAATCTCTTTGACCTATCAGGCAACAGTTGTGATTGGAGGCTCAATCTCTTTGACCTATCAGGCAACAGTTGTGATTAGAGGCTCAATCTCTTTGACCTATCTCAAAATCGTGGGTTTGAGATACTGTAGGTCCAGTGTGTTTTATGCTTCAGCCTGGTTGTTCATTGAGAGCATTATAACTGGCAGAGGCCTCTTAGGGTCTGACGGCATTTATAGTGATTGTGTCTAGTTGTATGTGGATGTGGAGATAAATTGTGTGTGTGTGTGTGTGTGTGTGTGTGTGTGTGTGTGTGTGTGTGTGTGTGTGTGTGTGTGTGTGTGTGTGTGTGTGTGTGTGTGTGTGTGCATGTTCGTCTTTGAGAGAGAGACACACAGAGAGTGAGAGAGAGAGAGACGGAGAGAGAGAGACACACTTTGGGTACAGGTGTAGATACAGTGTACTTTCGGAAGTCTTGGCCATGTATACAAATGCACCATGACCGGTCTGAGAATTGCTGCAATGTCTAAAAGAAAAGCCAAACAAATTGCCAAATATTGCTCTGTCTCGGCTATTATTGGCAGCTTAGCTATGTGTACCCTTAAGTGTTCAGTGCTGCGTGGCCCCGATACATTTGATTCCTAGTTTATGTAATATAATTTGTGGAACCAAATAAAGTATTCAAATGTGTGTGTGTGTGTTCGTCTTTGAGAGAGAGACACACAGAGAGAGAGAGAGAGAGAGAGAGAGAGAGAGAGAGAGAGAGAGAGAGAGAGAGAGAGAGAGAGAGAGAGAGAGAGAGAGAGAGAGAGAGAGAAACACCCTCAGGTGTGGGAGGGGAGGTGTGGAAGGGCAGATTTGTTTTGCCACTGGGTGTGTGTTTTCTTTACATGAGGGCTCATTAGTTTGGAATGTTTAGAGGTGAAAGATGTAATAAGTCTCAACTGATCCGTTTTGATCTTTTCATAATAACATCTGATCAATCGCCACCAAAAGTCTCCAAAGGTCCCGTTCACGTGCCGACAAGACTCGGGTGTCATTTATGTATACATTTGACTGGAGAATATGATTTGGATGTAGGAATGTATACAGTACTCTCACGTTACGAGAAGATATCAGGAAATATAATCTTTGTAGGTGTAGCTTTTTGTGAAAACATTGACGCACTGTGGAGTGAAAACCTTGCGACTGGGATTGTGGGTCACGTCATGTTTTCACTTGTATTTAAGGTTTGCCTGAGCGTGTTTAATGCCCCTAATGTCCTGTTAAAATAAGCTTCAGGAATCCTAGAAGTAACTAACTAAATCTTTATTTACATATAAAAACTTTCAATAGAGTTGGGTAACAGAGTGCCTCACAAAAATGCGTTGAACGTTTGAGCCGAGCGGATGTTAACCCTTTCACTACCACACTACAGAAGGTTAACCCTTTCACCACTACACTACAGACGGTTAACCCTTTCACTGCCACACTACATAAGGTTAACCCTTTCACTACCACACTACCAAATGGTTAACCCTTTCACTACCACACTACAGAAGGTTAACCCTTTCACCACTACACTACAGACGGTTAACCCTTTCACTGCCACACTACATAAGGTTAACCCTTTCACTACCACACTACCAAATGGTTAACCCTTTCACTACCACACTACAGAAGGTTAACCCTTTCACAAAAGGGTTAAAGGGCCAAGCACAACGTATCGATTTGACTGTAGGCCACACCCGACGAAGATGCACTCTGATCGGAGAAGCCATGGAGTAATTCACCTTTGTGCATATCGTTGCCACCATGTTATGGACTGACACAAAGTGATGATGTATGTACCTTTTAGGAAGGAACTGGTACCTTATCCCAGAAATGGGTATTTGTGAATTAGGGTTACCGTCGGTAGTGTGATAGTAAAGGGTTAACCTTCTGCAGTGTGGCAGTGAAAGGGTTAACCTGCTGTTGTGTGGCAGTGAAAGGGTTAACAGTCTGTGTATTGTCACAGTGAAAGGGTTAACCGTTTGGTAGTGCGGCAGTGAAAGGGTTAATATGGGGGGGGGGGGGGGGCGACAGTTAGGGATGGGTACCGAATTCGGTACTTTTGAGGTACCGAACCGAAACACGTCGGTACTACCGAGTATCGATTCAAGTGAGATACAAAAAAAATAAATAAAAAAATCTTTTTTTACTTATTTTTTTTTTTTTACCTTTTTTCTTTTCATGTCAACGTTCACACGCACAATATATGCTTACCTAGGATTTGACTTGATTCAACAACAAAGCAGTCGGCGCAATGGCAAGCCGAAAACTGTCGAAATTGTAGTTATTTGAATTTTTTTTTTTTCACGACTGAGGTAGGTAAATTAAATTTCTTGAGATTAAAGTACCGAAAAAGGGTACCGTTGGGTACCGGTATCGATTCACAGGTACCTGTACCGGTACTGTATCGGTTCAAATGTGAAAGGTTACCGGTTAGATTCCCGCTCCTCCCAGGCAGCGTGTCGAAGTGTCCTTGAGCAAGACGCCTAACCCCTAACTGCTCCCGATGAACTGCTCCCTTGCCTCCGGTCGCCTCCGCCATCGGTGTGTGAATGTGTGAGCGAATGGGTCAAATGTGAGGAACAAATTGTAAAGCGCCTGGAATTGGATAACAGCTGCTCTATAAATGCACCGTTATAATTTATTTATTTATTTATTTATTAATATTAATATGACATCTTCTTCCCCCTCCAGGCTGCTGGAGCTCCACTCTCCAGACGGGCAGCACACGGTGGTCCTGCGCGGTAAAGACGGCCCCGCGGCCAGCTCCTGGTTCACCGCCGTCCACACCAACATCGCGGCTCTGCTCCCCCAGACCCTGGCTCACATTAACGCCTACCTGGGCGCCTCCACCTCCACCTCCACACACCCCCACCTCAAGCACGTCGGCTGGCTGGCCGAACAGGTAGGAAGATCACCTTTATTTTGGGACTTTCATTTCTTTTAACCCTTTTGTCGTGTTGCTGTGAAAGGGTTAACCATTTGGTGGTGTGGTAGTGAAAGGGTTATCAGATAAGATATTCCTTTATTGATCCTCTTGGGGAAATTCAGGCATTACTTACTCCTAGAACCCACCTCACCCCTGCCCACTTTGACAACCTAGGATGGCTTAGAGTAGACGACAGAGTACAGCAACTTGCAATGGGCCTGGTCTACAAGATACACTACGCGACCAAGGTACCCATGTACATGTCAAAATACTTCCCAAAGGTCAGTGAATACCACGACCACAACACCAGAGGGAGCTCCACAAATCATGTTAAACCCAGATTCGGCTCAAACAAGGGACTAAATACGTTTCGCAATTATGCCACATCAATGTGGAACGCCCTACCCACAGCTGTAAAGGAATGTGAATCACTATCAAAACCACTCTCAAAGAACACCTACGGGAGACTGCAATTCGAAACTGGCCCCTGTAAATGTCCTAACCCAACCCCCTCCAATGTACAGTAAATGACCAAGTATGGTTTCGTCAATATTCCAATGTACAGTGTCCCCCACCCACCCCACCTACCCAACCCCCCCACCCCACCCACCCAACCACCTCCAATGTACAGTCCCCCCCCCCACCCAACCCCCCCCCCCCCCCCAAACCCCCCCCACCTACCAAACCTCGTCCGATGTACAGTTTCTACGTAAAATTTATATACTCTCTCGTCTAGACTCTTTTTGTATCACAAACAGTACTGTATTTGCAAATCTGGTATGTCATAAAGAGAGAAGGTTTTTTATTGAGACAGTAGGAAGGCTGAGAGGGAGACAGAGTAGGAGAGACACAGGAGAGAAGGTTCTTTATTGAGACAGTAGGAAGACTGAGAGGGAGACAGAGTAGGAGAGACAAGGGGGGGAAGGTTCTTTATTGAGACAGTAGGAAGGCTGAGAGGGAGACAGAGTAGGAGAGACACGGGAGGGAAGGTTCTTTATTGAGACAGTAGGAAGGCTGAGAGGGAGACAGAGTAGGAGAGACACGGGAGAGAAGGTTCTTTATTGAGACAGTAGGAAGACTGAGAGGGAGACAGAGTAGGAGAGACACGGGAGAGAAGGTTCTTTATTGAGACAGTAGGAAGACTGAGAGGGAGACAGAGTAGAGGGGACACAGGAGAGAAGGTTCTTTATTGAGGCAGTAGGAAGGCTAAGAGGAGAAACAGAATTGTGATGGGATTCAGCAGCTGTACCTGTGGTTCCAGCGGCGAGGGTCTTAACCCTTTCACTACCACACTATAGAAGGTTAACCCTAACTTCATGGCTACTTTGTTTCATTATGGCTGTAAAGGAAAACCGGAAGAGAGACATATCACTGCACTAATGCTTGTTGATATGCTAGAGGAAAAACCTTGACCTACGAGTGTGGGTGAAAGACTACTCCAGAGTGAATGAGTTGAAAATATATCATTAAAGCAGGAAGAAAGACTGTCAGGTTTTAAAGGGAGAGGGAGGGAGGTTTGCCCTGAGAGGGAGGTTTGCCCTGAGTGGGAGGTTCGAAGAGTCAAAGTGGGTATCAAGCAGGAAGGAAGACTGTCAGGTTTTAAACTGTGCATATCAAACAGGGAAGAAAGTTGTTAAAGACGGTTTTATGCTGTTAAACAGTCATTCAGAAAGTTTTTATTGCACTGCACTATTGCATCATTTTACTCTGTCTATTCGATTCTACTAACTATTTTATTGCACTGCAGTATTTTACTCTGTCTATTCTATTTTACTCTTTTTATTATTGTCTATTTTAAAACTGCCATAGACTCAAACTATAAACAAGGTGGCCTGTTGGGATGTTGGATCCTAATGTGAAAAACTGTGATTTTTATACGTCTGCACTTTATGTACTCATTTTGTGCCTGTCTTTTTTTGCTGTTGTGAAGCACTTTGAGCTGCAATTCTTGTATGAAAGGTGCTATACAAATAAAGTGTATTATTATTATTATTATTAGTCTGCAGTGTTTCCCCTGAAAAAAAAGTCCGGTGCTGTGCTGCGCGCACACATATTTGTGCGTGTGCACGTGCCGCCGGAATCCATATTAACGTGCGCTGCCGGAGAAATAACTTCAGTATCTTCTTGTCTAACTCCAAGGTAGATGGCAAATAAGCTAATTTCTCAAAATGTTGGAGTTTTCCTTTAACCTTTAACCTTGTTAAGAAAACAAGGTTAAATTGACCAAATTCAGAAGAAAATGCTAAATTATCTGCCAGTGGGATAAGATAATTCAAGATAATTATACTCAATATTGGACTTATTGTACCAAATACAAGATATGTTCACTTGATAAGATTAAATTTGTTTGCAGTGCAGTTGTAATCAGGGTAAATGTCAAGATTAATGACATGCCTCAACACTTGTACACTATTTGTATTGAACATAGATATAGATGATTTAATAGATAATATAAATACTAACATACTAACTGTCTAACATACACAAATCATAACACTACAACATAATTTTACACATAAGAAGTCTCAGTGGCATAGGCTACATTCTGCCTTAGAGCATTTCATTTTCCTGGGCTTTTGAAAGAAAAGCTCCAGGGCTCTTTGGTGGGGAATTCACTGGTAGGGGGCCATAGATGCTGAGACGCATACAAGCGGCCAGATGGTCTCCCTGCAGCCTGTTCCTCAGGTCAGTCTTCACCTGTAAATACGGAATCAATCACTGCATCAATTTCAAGATCCTCCTCATCACCTACAAAGCCCTTCACTCCCTTGCCCCCCGGTACCTAGCTGACCTCCTTTATCCCTACATCCCGCCCCCGGAGGCTGCGGCCCTGACTCCGGTCTCCTCTCCATCCCCACCACCAACCTGCGGACTGTTGGTCCCAGAGCCTTCTCTGTGGCCGCACCCACCCTCTGGTCCATTTCTATAGCAGCTAACCAGCCCAGGAAACCACTCAGCACCAGTCCAAATACGATCACTATAGGGGTGTAACGATGCAACCTCACAACGATTAATTTCGATTACGATTATTCAGGCAACGATTCAATGCATCATGAAATCTCTTCATTTGACCACGATTCGATTCGATTCGATTAAATTTCGATTAATTTTCGATAAATCTTCTATCAGTTAATTCCACAAAAAAGATTGTATACACAAATGTGGCTGGGGGAACTGATTCACTCAGCATGAATGGACTATAGGTCAATAAAAACAATACACACAAAAAAAAACATTAAAAAAGAAAATTATGATTTATTTTTTTATGTTCGATCCCAGTAAGCAAGTAAACAAACAAATGCGTTTTGGCATTTAGTGAAAGGGTTAACCTTCTGTAGTGTGGTAGTGAAAGGGTTAACCTTTTGTAGTGTGGTAGTGAAATGGTTAACCATATGTAGTGTGGTAGTGAAAGGGTTAAACATATGCAGTGTGGTAGTGAAGGGGTTAACCTTATGTAGTGTGGTAGTGAAAGGGTTAACATTATATTTACATTTACATTTAGTCATTTAGCTGACGCTTTTATCCAAAGCGACTTACAAGTTCTGTACAACAAGACAGCAAGAAGGGTACAACTCTATCAGCTGAGTAACAATGTTTATCAAAGTGTTGCGTGTTACAGTGTAGGTTAGTTTATTAGTTAGTTTATATAGCATTATAAGTGCATGACAGTAAGGTTAGTCAGGGTTAGATTTTTTTTGAATTTTTTTATCATTTCAGATAATGGTTGAAGAAGTGAGTCTTTAGTCGACGGCGAAAGATTGGACGGGATTCGGCTGTCCTAACTGGGGTGGTAGTGGTGTAGTGTGGTAGTGAAAGGGTTAACCCATTGGTATTGTGGTAGTGAAAGGGTTAACCCTTTGGTAGTGTGGTAGTGAAAGGGTTAACCCTTCTACAGTGTGGTAGTGAAAGGGTTAACCCTTCTGCAGTGTAGTAGTGGAAGGGTTAACCCTTTGGTAGTGTGGTAGTGGAAGGGTTAACCCTTTGGTAGTGTGGTAGCGAAAGGGAGCCTTGAGCCTCAGCCTAGTGTCAGTTCACCTCTGGGAAGGCAGCACTTATACAGTAAACCATGCTGATCAGGCAGTCTGCTGTCTAGTGTTCATTCGGGGCCATGATGCTAAATGTATGGACGGGGGCCGGCGGTTATATTTAGCTAGCTGACTAGGCTGGAGGGGTAGACAGGAAGTCACACGAAACCAAAGGAAGTTTCCGTTGCATTAACTACTTCCTGTTGGGCCCACCTATCATCTCACTCCAGTGCACTGACAAACAAAGTGCCCACGCAATCAGACGGAAGCTACTAACCCTGCTACTACCCACACACTGTTCAGTAATCAGTAACCCAGTAGGTCAAAAGTCGACTCAAGTCAAGTCAAGAGTCAAGAGTTTTATTTGTCACGGCATACAAGCATACAGTGAAATGCGGGTGGTCATGCCCACAGCGATTGTGCAATAATATGTAATAAGAATAAGAATAAGACATAGAGACATAGAATAAGACATAACAGGTATAATGTACATAAAGTTTACAAAAAGCATGGTAAAGACATGTTAAGGTCCTGCGATAGTGCAATACAGTGTTAGCTACGGATGAAGCACTGGGTCTTATGTACACTACTGTAAGATTCTGATCAAACTGGCCAGTATCACGTCTTCGTCTGTTTGGCTCTCCATCCAATTCCTCTGCGTTGTGTACTTTTAATGGTCCTGACGTCTCCGATACTGGTAGATAAGATCCTTATCTTCCCCCATTAGTGCAATCCATAAACCATAATACTCCTCCACTTCCGTAAGAATTCGACACTTCGACAACGTGAGATACCTTGTGAGGAAAAGCGTTGTTTTATTTCTCTAAACAGAAACCTCATAATCAGATGTTATCAGATGTTATCAAATTGTATCGTCCTTGAAGAGTCTATTCTAATGATCTTTCGGTGTGTTCAGATTGTCCTTTTGTGGTTCAGTCCAATAGTGTTCAGGCCTGTTCGTTAGCCTAAGACCATCCTCGTGGTAGCCGAAGCTACTGA
Organism: Notolepis coatsorum; assembly: GCF_963971535.1. Classification (NCBI taxonomy): domain Eukaryota; kingdom Metazoa; phylum Chordata; class Actinopteri; order Aulopiformes; family Paralepididae; genus Notolepis; species Notolepis coatsorum. The sequence continues at coordinate 29,962,352 of NC_140182.1, read as the reverse complement.
TGTCGTGGCATTCTTCCTCCCCCCCCCCCCCCCCCCCTCTCTCGTGATGAGAGGAGAGAAGGTCCTCTGTGTGATCTCAGTCCTACTCGCTCTCGGTCAGATTCTAGTCTGAGTCAGATTCTAGTCTGCCTTACACCCGGAAACACCGTTCGATTTATAGATGTTCGTCGTCGCAACGACGGCCCCGCCTTCTGGTTGTCATGCGACGTGTTGTCATGACAACTGCATAACCTTTAACACTAATAAACTCACGTTTCATTAAGATGAACCTCTCCCTCCTGGGCCTACAGTACACTCTTATCTGTGTTCTTCCAAGGAATGCAAAACAAAACACCCTCGCTGGCAGTGTATTCAATCCGCTGGTCACCGTTCTATCACCGTCTCCTGCTTCCATGCACATTTCGATCTACCATTTTAGCTGTGGTCATCTCCCCAATCTATACATCACATACATTGAAAAAGCACCGTTTTCTCTCAATCCCCCCTTGATTCTTATCACCCCTCAGAATCATAAGACTACTTGGTTTTTCAATTAATTATACACAAAAATAGACTCATAACAATTAGGGCCCCGCCGTCTGCTGTTTTTCCTTTTGTTTTCCATTACCCGCATCACACCCAAACCAGAAAGGATAAACAACGGTCATGGAGGAGAGAGAGAGAGAGACAGAGAAAAACACAGATTGCAACTTTTCAAACGACACACCTAAACCCTTCGGCCCCCCTATTAGGTACACCCCACGTCCAAATCAGAGCGCTCCCTTCCCTCTCTTACAGTACACCTCCCATCTCGGGCCGGTCCCGTCTTCTATCTAGGGCAAGGACCCCTTTCAGTGACGGCTCCAGGGCGCGGTCCCCTAGGCAAAAATGTCTCCCCTGGTCTGCTACTGCTCAGTGTCTCTGGCTGTCCTCTCCACATCTGCTCCTCCACCGCCGCCGTCTCCTCTCTCTCGTCGTGGATGATCTGTGTACCAGGCGTCGGTGCCTGGCCCCTGCGGCTTCCTCCTCCTCCAGTCGGTCTCCTGGTCATCTCCATCGCTGTCGGTGTCATTCCCCCCTTGAAAGCAGAAACACAACACCGGCAGTCGTCTGTACAATCGACTTCCCTTGTTTTGCTATTAGTCTACCATGGCTTTGGGCCTGCAGCTCGTTCTCTATATATTTTTTTTCCTCTGCAAGCCCCTGCCATGGCCACGCCCTTTCAGACTGTTGGACGGTGTGAGTGTCCTACAGCCCATGGCGCTATTTGTTCTCTATTAGTCCCCCACCTTCTCAACACCCATATCTAATCCTACAGGGCTGTTCCCTGTTTTGTTGTCTTCCGGCGTGACACCAGCAGCTAAACGATACCCACTCGGCGCTCTACGTTTGTCCCACGGTTGACCCCCAGCGCGCGCCAGTTCTTTCTGGTGACGTGTCCCCTCAAGACTCTGCCTATTTATTAGGTGTGAGAAGGCCCCACTGGAGATCGAACTCCCTCTTATTTCATAATTAAACTTATTTAATTAACCTGTATATCGATCTTATTATTATTAAACTCTATATCTAATATTATTATCATAATAATAATCCACTCTCTGTGCTCATTAGATTGACTATTGAATCACTCCCCCACTCCGCCACTAGATGGTAGTACAGGCCTATATCTAAATATTCCCCTATGGGTAATGAAAACTCCCCAGCACTACCCCCCCTCCGCCACTAGGTGGCGACCTACTCCTCCTCCATGGTGTTTTAGTTGACGTGTCATTTCCTGGTTCTTTATCTGTTATTATCACGGCCATCTTGTATCATCCCCCTCGTGGCCCCTTTTGCGGCCATCTTGTCTCATAATGGCTACTCTCTCACAAACAAACGCTGCCCTCCTTTTTCAAGGCCTAACAACAAAACAACTTCCTTAGAGTCTCGTCGGCCAAACAGGTCATAATGATGTCTGCAGGTCACATGACAATAGATGATTTACTAACATGCAAGTACTGAACAGGTCAAAAATAGACTGAATGCCAAATGACGGTAGGTCTGAGAAACGTAGGTAGATTCTCCCGACTCACAGTCCCGCGTTCCCGCCTCTTGCGAGGAAAACAACCCTTATATTACAGACCAACAAAAATGGAATTAACCCCTTAGAACACTGCCTTCCTTCACCAGCCCGTTTGTTTTTCATTCCCCGTAGATAAAACCCATCTTGGTTCCTCAAAACACCATGGCTCTCTGCTCATATTATTACAGCTGGCTTCTCTCTGTCGAACTAGAAATGTTTACGTTTACGGATTCACTATCTGTTCGTTTTTATTTGGCTTAAAATCAAAACAACCGTGTGCACAGTGAACTCACATTTTTGATCGGAGCGCTGTTTCCCCTACAGCGCTGGTTCGCCTCCTGACCGCTCGACTCGCCGCTCTCTCCCAGGGCTGGCCGGCCATGCTTCGATCATGATTCTCCCACACATTGATGACTGTTGTCCACTGTCGCCCCATTATTGAAAAAGTCTTTATCCGTTGTTCTTATCTCTTGCAAATCCGGCTGTCATCAACAACCAACTGTTCCCGTTGTTTTAATCTCTTGCAAATCCGGGTCCCAACGGCATCAACTGTAAGATTCTGATCAAACTGGCCAGTATCACGTCTTCGTCTGTTTGGCTCTCCATCCAATTCCTCTGCGTTGTGTACTTTTAATGGTCCTGACGTCTCCGATACTGGTAGATAAGATCCTTATCTTCCCCCATTAGTGCAATCCATAAACCATAATACTCCTCCACTTCCGTAAGAATTCGACACTTCGACAACGTGAGATACCTTGTGAGGAAAAGCGTTGTTTTATTTCTCTAAACAGAAACCTCATAATCAGATGTTATCAGATGTTATCAAATTGTATCGTCCTTGAAGAGTCTATTCTAATGATCTTTCGGTGTGTTCAGATTGTCCTTTTGTGGTTCAGTCCAATAGTGTTCAGGCCTGTTCGTTAGCCTAAGACCATCCTCGTGGTAGCCGAAGCTACTGATGTCGTGGCATTCTTCCTCCCCCCCCCCCCCCCCCCCTCTCTCGTGATGAGAGGAGAGAAGGTCCTCTGTGTGATCTCAGTCCTACTCGCTCTCGGTCAGATTCTAGTCTGAGTCAGATTCTAGTCTGCCTTACACCCGGAAACACCGTTCGATTTATAGATGTTCGTCGTCGCAACGACGGCCCCGCCTTCTGGTTGTCATGCGACGTGTTGTCATGACAACTGCATAACCTTTAACACTAATAAACTCACGTTTCATTAAGATGAACCTCTCCCTCCTGGGCCTACAGTACACTCTTATCTGTGTTCTTCCAAGGAATGCAAAACAAAACACCCTCGCTGGCAGTGTATTCAATCCGCTGGTCACCGTTCTATCACCGTCTCCTGCTTCCATGCACATTTCGATCTACCATTTTAGCTGTGGTCATCTCCCCAATCTATACATCACATACATTGAAAAAGCACCGTTTTCTCTCACTACTATACAATACTATACAATATACAGTTATATCCTTATGCTATCTTGCTATATCCATCTATTTGCTATACAAGAACCACTCCTGTTCTTTTTTTAAAGTGACCTTTTCATTGTGTAAAGTGACTGTTGAGTGTGTGCGTGTGCAGCATGTGTGTGCTTGTGCTAAAGTGTCTGTTTGTGTGTGAGCGTAATTATACAGTATGTGTGTTGTGTGTGTGCTCATGTGTGCTTGTGTGTGGAGAGTTCAGTGTTCAAGATGTCAGGTCCTCTGAGATGTGGTCCCCCAGGTACGTAAAGCTGCTCACCCTGTCCACGGTAGCCCCGTTTATCCACAGTGGTGTGTGTGTCCCCTGCTGTGTTCTCCTAAAATCCATGATTGAATTGATTGATTGAAAAGTTTATTAACAGATTGCAGAATGGGTACAGTACAGTACAGCTCAATACATACAATTGTTAAGAGGATGCAGACCTGAGAAAGACTTTCGTCTTGTTTCCATCAGGGTCCTCCATTTTCAATTCATCATATGACACACACGACATACAGATAGACAGTACTGCTACATCTATACATTTATGACATACCAGATTTTCAAATACAGTACTGTTTGTGATACTAAAAAAAAATCCAGAAAAAGAGTGTATATACATTTGACATAGAAACTGTGCATTGGGGGAGGTTGTGTCAGCTCCTTGGTTTTATCAATATTCAGGAGCAGGCTGTTGTCCTGACACCAGCGTGCCAGTACATCAACCTCCTCCCGGTAGGCCTTCTCGTCGTTGTCAGAGATCAGCCCCACCACCACTGTGTCGTCCGCAAACTTCACTATGGAGTTGGAGGTGAACCTGGCCACACAGTCATGTGTGTAGAGTAGGGCTGTACCGAATGTAATTTTTTAACATTCAAAGCTTCGATTGAAGTATTCGAACAAAGCTTAGAATGTCTATAAAAATAAAATTTACTTCAAAAAAGTTATAAAAAAATACTTATTTTTTATTTTTTATAAACTAAATCCTCAATTTGAATAAAGTGATTAATCTGATTAAATTAGTCTTTTTCTTTTATTAAATCAACTTTCTTTAATGAATATAACTCATCAGTTTCGTCAACATAAATAATCAAATACGGGCACGGTTGGTATGAAAGTGATGGTGACGTCTTATAGTATAATATTATAATATTGGTGTAGCCTAATCTTTAACAGCAACTGTGAGAAAACCCCCATTGGGTTAAACAGATTGAATAGAAGAAAAAAAAATTATATATATATATATTTTATTTTTTAATAAAAAATAAAAAATTTGAATGTTGATTTAGAATTCGAATGTCAACATTATGATATGAGGCAGTGTGTCTGGACAATCCAGAGAGACTGGGCAATCTGCGCATGCAGAGTTTGGGGAGTAGGTGCGTAAAAAGTGACTATAGCTCGACTTGGGGTTGGTCTCTCCGTGTTCTGGCGTATATAAAAAGGTCTATTTATTGGATCAAGTCTATTGGATCATGTCTCCAGCGCCCCCCACAGCCGTAGCTACGACCACTTACGCCAAGGCTCTCCCACGAGCTCCATGTAACGCGGAAGTGCAGTGGTCTATAAAGACAGAAGTAAACACGTTAATCTACTTAGCCTTTTAATGTAACGTTTGTATCGGAGGACGGTAGACATCCGGTGATTTTTTAAGGTACTGAAGGGGTAGAAAACATGACACACTGTTATATTAATGTTGTACCCACTGGATGTTACAAAACTCCACATAACACCAGTGGTGGAAAGTGGAAAGTACCGTACTTAAGTACAATTTCGAGCTACTTGTACTTATTTAAAGTATTTTCATTTTAGGGAAACTTTATACTTTTACTCCACTACATTTCAAGGGAAATATTGTACTTTTTACTCCACTACATTTATCTTAACCCATCAGTTACTAGTTACTTTGAAGAAAAGGATTTAGCATAGAAAACATAATATATAAAAAATCTAACATTTATGAAGATTATATACCTTCACTTTTGAAGACTGCCAACTTCAAGAGGACGTAATCAGAGCAGCATAACTGGACCATGTACCACTTTAACATAACCTTTAATCAGAGCAGCATAACTGGACCATGTACCACTTTAACATAACCTTTAATCAGAGCAGCATAACTGGATCATGTACCACTTTAACACAACCTATAGAGGTTAATGTATATACAAACGTCATGTAGAATGTGTACTCTAACTTTAGATACTTAAGTACATGCAATAGCAAATACTTGTTGACAAATAATTATCAGTACATTTATTATAATCTGTGAATATCAACAATCAACGGGGAAAAAACAAGATAAATCAATCCATAGTATATAATGGGAGGAAGGTATACTAATGAACACAACACATGTCAACTACCGTAATTCCTCTAATAGTAACCGGGTCTCAAATACAAGCCGGGTCTCTATTAATGGCCGGGTGCGCTCTTGAGCTAAGCAATTATAAGCCGGCCTCCTAATACAAGCCGGGTTACTAATATACTGAGCTGCATACTGAGCTAGTTACTTGATTTCACTTTGAAAACGTTGAAATGACCAGTGACCACCTGTAATTGCACTGTTTACTATTTACTATTTACTGTTTACTTGGTTTCAATAAATGAACCCAGTACATTTTACTGGGTTCAAACTGACACAAAATGTTGATTTATTCATTATGATCCGTTTGAAAATTTGAAATATAGGCCTCCCTCTTATACAGGCCTCCTCCTAATACAAGCCTGGTACCCGCTACAGTTGAAACAAATACAAGCCGGGGTTACTATTAGAGGAATTACGGTATGTGTCCCCTTGTGCATGTGCTAACATTTAGTCACAAACACAGGTGATTAAGACAGAAATAGGGATTCATTGCTGGTTCTTCTCTCTGAGATTGTGTTCTAATACAAACTGTGCCACTAGAGGTGAGGATCATTCCTGGGCCCTGTTTCTTGTACCTGGATAACTGAGTTAGCCGGATAACTTTAGCTGGATAACTGGGTTAGCCTGACTTTCCGATTTCATGTACGTGGATTTTCCAAATCACCATGACAACATATCCAAAAGTTTGAGCCTGGTCGAAAGCAGAGTTCAAGTTCAAGTTAGCCTGAACTATCGCCACGCCCCCGCAAAGAAGTGACAGCCCATTTCCTGAAACTATTCCCACAGTCTACGATCTGCATTATACCATTCTGAATTACGTTTTTGTGCTCCATTCTTCCAGAGGGGGCTTTTGAAATGTAAAATAGACCCAAAATGCTGATATTAAATTCACTTTGTCCTAAATAATGCACGTTATATATACCGTGGCGACGGTGGCGCTCGCTCGTGCGATGTACACATGATGTGGTTATTTTAATTGTAACTGGGATTAAGATGTCTGATGAGATGCGCTGTTTGACGGATTTGAGAAATTGAATGAGCCGTTGACGTCACATTAATGAATGAGGATAAAGAGATAAACTTCATTCAAAACAAAGGATATTCTAAACACGGGTCTCTCGTTCATTAATGTATAAACAATGAATTTATCCCATCTGGCCCAGTGGCCCAGCGGTAGTGCTCATGCCTGCCAATCCAGCGACCGGGGTTCAAATCCCGGTGTTTCCAATATGATTTTTTTGAATATAATATGAATGATTATACGCCAAAGTAGCCTGGTTTTAAGTTAAAATATTATAAATCTACATGCATTGAGGATGTCATTCTTTATATAGCTCTCAACGTGCACCAAATTGAATTATTCCTATATTGCAAAAAGAAGGACCCCGGTCTTGAACCCGGGTCGTCCGTGTGGAAGTCAAAAGAACAACCCGTTGGACCACATTGGAGATAAGTTAAACATTGACTATACATCAATCAATGGGCAAGAAAGCCGTCTCGTAATTCTGTATAACAGTTAACTAGTTATTTTCGCTAGCAAGATCTCATTTGATTATTCAATCCAGCAGGCAAGTTTAAAGAAATATAATCTGATTGATTGAGGTAATGAGGGACTTAGAATTAGCCTATAGATAACGCATTTAACTTGTCGGCGAGGCGATTGAGCCTATTGCAATCTGTCAATAAAGTCTTAAATCAATTAATCAATCAATGCCGTTGAGAATCAGGGTCTCTGCCATCGATACGTGCTGGCTTTCCACCTAAAACGGGAGCGCGCATCTAGCCTGACTTGAGCCTGACTCTCAAGTCCGGCTTGAGTTAACGAGACTGAATCCTCCTTTGTGAAACAGGAAAATCCCGGCTTTGAACATCGGGTTAACTGAAGCTGGATAATGGACATGTTGATCGACTTAGTTGAACCACGTACATGAAACAGGGCCCAGCTCTCCAAGAACAAATTATTGTTTTTGTTATTGAGGGATCAAGTGAAGATTTGGGATTATTTCATTATATTTGGGGACATACTCTGTTCTAATGATATTTTGGGGACAGGACAGCAGGAAATGTGTCTCCATCTCTACCTCCTGCAGATCACAACGATTACAGTCTTTGTTCTCTTGGCTTCCAAGACTTAAGTGTGTCTCCCTTTCTCTATTGTATTTCTAATCTATGACCACACACTCTATATTCAGAGAGTGCTTTTCTTTCTTTTAATGCAGGGAGTTCAAGGTAATTTGCTTATTCGGCTCTGATTAATGCTAGTGAGATGATATTTTCTCTCTCTCTCTCTCTCTCTCTCTTATGAATACACACACATACTCAAACATGCACATACACACCTCTGGCTCTCTCTCACAGACAGAGACACACACCAGACATAAACACACTGGTTACTCAATGTATACACACACACACACACAGACATCTCTCTCTCTCTCTCTCTCTCTCTCTCTCTCTCTCTCTCTCTCTCTCTCTCTCTCTCTCTCTCTCTCTCTCTGTCTTTCTTTCTTAACATGAGATAACATAAACACATCAGCACTCACATCTCCTGCCCCTCTCTCCCTTCCTCTATCTGACTGTGCTCGTCTCCCATAGGTCCAGCTGGACGGTGGGCGGCACCAATTCAGGCCAATCGTCATGGCACTGACCGAGAAGGACATCTTGCTCTTCGAATCGGTGCCCTGGAACCGAGAGGCCTGGTCCATGCCCCTGCTCACACACCCGCTGCTCGCCACAAGGTGCAGGCCACAGAGGGGACATGACTGTTGGGACAAATAATGAGCGACAGTTAGGGGTGTAAATATTTTACCCCACAATGATTCGATTCTATTACGATTCTTCAGGCAACGATTCAATGCATCATGAAATCTCTTCATTTGACCACGATTCGATGCGATTCGATACATTTTCGATCAGTTAATTCCCCCAAAACATTTTGAATACACAAATGTGGCTGGGGGAACTGATTCACTCAGCATGAATGGACTATAGGTCAATAAAAACAATACACCAAGCTTTAAGTTAATAGGATATTTGCGATACATCGATCCTAAGGTGACGATTCAACTGCACCCCATTCAAATGTATTTGTAAAGCCTGCAATCACAGTTAATGTCCCCATGGGCCGGACAAGTCTTCTTTAAACAAGTCAAGAAGAAACATCACATTAAATCAAGAACACAAAACCCACCATGAAATCCAAAATAAATGTAAAATAAATAAATGCAACGTGTAATAAAACACAAATATGTACATGCAATAGCAACTGGGGTACATAAGACATTTTAGAAGATTTAAATAGAATAATGCTGAGAACAAACAACAACAAAAGAGAAAGCATAGGGAAACCAGCGCTAGTATGAAAATAGGATAAGGGCTAAATGTCAAGGCTCGGAGCTCAAAATAGAGTCATATTCCGTTTGCACATGAGTATGTATTCCGTTCGGATCCATTTGAAGTATGGGGGTGATGTAGAGAGGATCGCATCATCTTGGTCATCACCCTGGGACATCCACCACCTTGGTCATCACCACGAGACATGCTGTGTGTGTACAATACATAATACAATACATGTGTACAATACATTATGTGTATTGTAATATTCCAGCGTTAACCCAATTAAGACAATACTCGGAATAAAGAAATGGCCACGTAAATGTCATTTTCTGATGACTTTATTCTGAATATAAGAATCATACTAGTCTAATTATGACCTTTAGCCGTTTGCTAACCAGCACACATATTTTACACGCCTGAAAAAAAAGAAAAGTAGGTTTTTACATTTTTGCTTTGTGTTTTTTTCGTTGTCGTTTTTTATGTAGACGTTTCGGTGAAAAACCATTGAATTATGTAGAAGAAATTGACCTAATAATTATCTCACAGTCGTGCTAACAAATTGGTAGCTCCTTAGAAAACATGTCTCTCTGTCTCTCTCTGTACTTCCTTGTTAACGTTCATGAACTCGCCGTTTTCCATAGTGCCTTTCAGGTCCAATGCGAACATCGATTTATCTTTTCTTCTTCTTTTTGATCTTTTCTCCCATCCCCAAATTGAATTGTTACGTCAATTCCTTCCTGGTGGTTGTACTACCCTACTGTCGGTCTGATGTAGACGACCACATGTCTCCTCTGATACTAGGAGCTTCACTGGGAGAGCATAACACACGTGGAGGTTCACACTATCTCCCCAAGATCCATTCCCTGCCCTGACCTACCAGTAGAAGTCGATATTGCGACGACCGAGGACTCATACCCCACCGGCTTCCCACCTGAGAACACCGACAATTGTGTTCGTAGTGACGACTGACCAAGCCGGAGGTACCGCTGCCGGGAATTGAACCTGGGTCTCTGCGGTGGTAGACGAGTGCTTAGACCGCTACACTACCCAGCCGGTTTATGTTAGGCTACCAATTTGTTAGCGCGACGAGGGGATAGATTTAACACGGGTTTATAACTCTACCAGTATGGTCCTTTAATCAGATTAATGTTCCGATTCCTCTCTAATAACATTTTGTTGTTGTTGTTGTTGTTGTTGTTGTTCTCTCTCTCTCTCTTCATCCAGACTCGTCCATTCTGGCAGTGCCCGGAGCTCCCCAGCCCAGGGGGCGGACCTGGTGTTTGCCACGCGGACGGGCACAGGGAGGGGCATCGAGTCTCACGTGTTCCGGGTGGAGACCCA
>NC_140182.1:29759303-29946803 GCF_963971535.1 Notolepis coatsorum | reverse complement strand
AAGTCCGATTACGTCAACGTTTCGTTTACCACGAAACCTATGAAGTTTGCCGCATGTTCACGTCAACACTCACGCGCACAATACACGCTTACCTAGGATTTGACTTGATTCAACAACAACAAAGCAGTCGGGGGAATGGCAAGCCGAAAACCTACGTCGCAAGTGTGGTTACACTTTACAAAGCTAGATGCAGACAACGCTCGCTGCAATATTATATATATATATATATATTAACTAATTGTTCTAAATAAATAATAATGATAATAAATCATTTGAAGTTTGGATTTTTTTTTTTACAACTGAGGTAGGTAGATACAATTTTTAGAGACTAAAGTACCGAAAAAGGTACCGTTGGGTACCGGTATCCATTCACAGGTACCGGTACCGGTATCGGTTCAAATGTGAAAGGTACCCAACCCTAGATGTATGTGATCCTAAACTCATTGACAATAATATTCTCCCATTACAACCACATCAGAAAATTATGCCTTTTAATAATGCATTATGACATGCATTGCACATTATGAGTCTGGTGTGTGATTCAAGCTTGCTAGAATATGTTCACCTTGTGTGTATTATTATAGTTACACAATGTCATATTCTGACTATAATGCTCTCATAACTCATTATGCATTAACGATATGCTTATGATGCTCTATAACGAGCAACACCTCAAGTAACCGTGCCGTCACACAGTAGCCCAGCGTTCCCACGGAGTCTGTCTGTATTAAATGGTAAATGGCTGCATTTATATAGAAGCTTTTATCCAAAGCACTTTACAATTTGTCCCTCACTGTTAGGGTTTGAAACCGACCTCAACAGCACGTCACAGACAGGTAGTTCAGAGTTAGCCAAACACTAGGGCGTATTTATTTACAGAATCAAAAAGAGTCAAGTAACAATTCTGAACAACAAAAAAGGAGACTGCCTTCGGCGCCTCCCGGTGTTAGAGGTGGGGAATCGGCGTGGACGCCGTTGCGGCTCTGCAGATACTCCCAGCTCCAACTCGGAGTGGAAACGGAAAGAGAGAGAGAGATCAACAACAGTCCAACAGTACACAGAGGCAGTGCAGTTCAGTCCTCCCTTAGCTGAGTCCAGTATGAAATACAAGTGACTTGATCTTCGGTGTAAACTACACACAAGTTAGCTGAGTCCAGTACAAAACAAAACGGTACCTATTCAGTGTTATCCAAACACACAATTTAGCTGAGTCCAGTACAAAACAAAACGGTACTTCTTCAGTGTTTATCCAAAACACACAATTTAGCTGAGTCCAGTGCAAACAAAAACGATACTCTTCAGTGTTATCCAAACACACAAAAACAGATAATCCAAAAGGGTTTGGTTCCAAAACTCACCAAAGCGCAAACGCGTAAAGCGGGCAACGAGGCACAGCTCCAAACGGATGATCAAGATATTATCCAGCGGCAATCCAAAGATGTCCTAGAGGGAAAGTAGACGAGGCACAACAACAGGGGGAAGGCAGGCAGAAGCAGTAGTATTCAAAACGACCTGACAACGATTGAAAGAAGGTCCCAGTATATGAAGCCTCTGGAGCGCTAATCACAAACTACGACAGGTGCGTGATGGAATTGGTAATCGCTCCAAAAGCGTGTGGCGGGGAATGCACCAATCAACACAGTACCTTAAAGGAGCGTGTGGCGGGGAACGAGCCAATCCTCACACTCACATTTTGACCCATTCACTCACACATTCACACACCGACGTCAGAGGCGACCATGCAAGGTGCCAAACTGCTCATCGGGAGCAAGTTAGGGGTTGAGTGTCTTGCTCAAGGACACTTCGACACACTGCCCGGGATGCGCAGGACTCGAACCGGGAACCTCCTGATAACCAGGTGACTGTTCTACCTCCTGAGCCACTTTACACTGCTGCCGCCTAGCAGTGCTTTATTTCCACGTCACGGCTTCTCACTGAGACAGTCTGTATTACACTGCTGCCGCCTAGCAGTGCTTTATTTCCACGTGACGGCTTCCCACTGAGACAGTCTGTATTACACTGCTGCCGCCTAGCAGTGCTTTATTTCCACGTGACGGCTTCCCACTGAGACAGTCTGTATTACACTGCTGCCGCCTAGCAGTGCTTTATTTCCACGTGACGGCTTCCCACTGAGACAGTCTGTATTACACTGCTGCCGCCTAGCAGTGCTTTATTTCCACGTGACGGCTTCCCACTGAGACAGTCTGTATTACATAGAGATGGGTACAGAATGAGGTACTTTTAAGGGTACCGACCGAATCACGTCGGTACTACCGAGTACCGATTCACGTGATATCCGCCGGTGCCACATTTCGGTACTGTAAAAAAATAAAAATTGTACCGCAAAACGAAACCTATGAAGTGTGCCTCACGTCAACGTTCACGTGCACAATACGCGCTTACCTAGGATTTGACTTGATTCAACAACAAAGCAGTCGGGGCAAATGGCAAGCGGAAACGGTCGCAAGTGTTGTTACACTTTACAAAGCTAGATGCAGACAACACTCGCTGCAATATTATATATTATATATGATAATAAATTATTTGAAGTTTGGATTACATTTATTTTTACAACTGAGGTAGGTAGATTACATTTTTAGAGACTAAAGTACCGAAAAAAGGTACCGTTGGGTACCGGTATCGATTCACATGTGAACGGTACCCGACCCTAGTATCACACTGCTGCCGCCTAGTAGTGCTTTATTTTCACGTGACATCACGGCTTCCCACTTTACTTCATTTTGTGGTATTTTTACACCACTTTCAGTAAACATGTGGTTGGATTTGATCAGGAATGCAGTGTGACGCAAGTGAAAGCAATAAGGGCTCTCCTTGACTAAATCAATATTTAGTGGACTAATAGTCATAGGATTTTATTAACTGGCCTAACTGCCTTATTTCATCAACAAATATGTTGTTCTGCTGCAAATGAATACAGTCCTTCATGCAGAAGGACCTCTTTAAATCTAGTGCTTATTAAAGACAAATGTTGATGCATTTTTCAATAAACTAGATTTATGGGTGGTTTTCTTCTCTCTCCCTCGCTCTCTTTCTCGCTTTCTCTCTCTCTCTCAATTAAATTACATTTCAATTCAAAGGGGCTTTATTGACATGGGAAACATACGTTTACATTGCCAAAGCCTCCCCCCCCCTCTCTCTCACCCCCCTCTCTCTCCCTCTCTCGCTCTCATCCCCCCTCCCCCCTCTCTCTCTCCCCCTCTCTCCCTCCCTCCTCTCTCTCTCTCTCTCTCTCTCCCCCCCTCTCTCCCTCTCTCTCTCTCTCTCTCTCTCCCCCTCTCTCCCCCCTATCCTCTCTCTCTCCCCCCTCTATATCCCCCCATCTCTTGCTCCCTCCTCTCTCTCCCTCTCTTCCTCTCCTTCCTTCCTGCTAGGCACTTTTCCATATTCCACAAAATAGACTGGTGACTCTTTCTAGTGACTTGTTGACAGTGGATAGCTAGGCGACCTTGCAGTGAAACATACTGTCAGATATCTCTATTTGCTTCTGTGTGTGAATTGGCTCTATGTGTGTGTGTGTGGGGGGGGGGGGGCAGCTCAACTCCCCTCAGGACACTATGGGACCCTATGGGGCCCTCTGTCTGTCTATGTCTAACAGCCCCGTCTCACTCTAAAGACCCGTCTGTACATAGGCCTCGATCGATCGCTTGTACACAACATGAAGAAAACAACCGATCACACGGTAAAAGCCTTACGATAACAGAGGCTTAATTTCTAAGGCAGAATCGCCCGTTTCAAAAGCCTACGTGAAATAGTGAACCGTTTAATTCACAGACTTAAAAAGGACCCGGCGTACAGTGAAGTGAAATAGAGATGTATCTCTAGCTCTGACAGATCATAATATCCTCGCATGTGTGTTGTGCAACCTGACTGCTAACTTGCAACAGCAGCTGTTTGCCTCTCCCTATCACTTGCTTATGTGCTTTAACCCTGTCACTACCACACTACCAAAGGGTTAACCCTTTCACTGCGATAATACAGAAGGTTAACCCTTTCACTGCCACACGACAAAGGGTTAACCCTTTCACTGCCACACTACCACATCATGTGGTAGTGAAAGGTTAACCGTCTGTCGTGTGGTAGTGAAAGGGTTAACCGTCTGTAGTGTCGTAGTGAAAGGCTAACCGTCTGTAGTGTGGTAGTGAAAGGGTTAACCTTCTGTAGTGTGGTAGTGAAAAGGGTAGTGTGGTAGTGAAAGGTTAACCTTCTGTAGTGTGGTAGTGAAAGGGTTAACCTTCTGTCGTGTGGTAGTGAAAGGTTAACCTTCTGTCGTGTGGTAGTGAAAGGTGGGAATACATATCACGGATCAGACGGTGGACTCAGTGATGACCAGGGTTCACACAAGGTCCTTGAAGTGCTTAAAGTGCTTAAAAAGTCCTTGAAATTCAAATCAACCATTCGCATTGAAAGTTTTGTTCATCCATGATAAAGAACTACATTTTCTTTTATTTAAAGTGTAACTAATTGTCGGAAATTGGTTTTAAGCCATAAATATTGGATTTTTTTCTATTAAAAACAGCATTTAGACTTCCGGTTTGCGACGTTCTGGTGAGCAGCCACATGAAAGAACTCCCGGTCAATGAATATCAAAAAAAGGAAGTAAAACAATTCAAAACGAAATAAAAAGTGAAGATTCGAGGACCAAAGAAAGAAGAATGAACATGAGGACAAATGAAAGAAAAGCAACCCCAGATGAAGTAAATACAGAGATGGAAAAGACTCAACACGAGGCAATGATGCAACAGGTAGAACAAGCTAGCGGGACGCTGAATGTCAGTGCAGAGGAGCTACAGGCTAACATACAAACTAGCTTACAAGCTAACAAGCTAACGTGCTGGAGGCGGCGAGGGACACGCCGCGGAGAGGATGGAAGGAGCCGGGAGGGGAAGGAGAGAGGCCTACGGCCTAGGCCTACGCTGATGCAGAGGATGGAGAGGGAGCGTGCAGGTGGACCAGAACCGAGAGACGAGGACGAGGAGAGGAGGACGGGAGGAGGAGAAGAGGGGACCTGAACCAATTCAAAGCAGATCAACTATGAAGAACGACAAAGGGACATGAGAAAGGGACATGAAGGGACACAGTGATCCAAGGAAAGATACAAGACAAAATCAACGTGGAAGAGTACCCAATACAAGCATACACACGGGGGACCTGGGGATGAGAATAGATACAACAGAGGAAAGATAATTGAACAGTTACCCCAAGTAGTATAAAACTATAACACCAGAATTTAGAATAATTAACACTATGATTTACAATACACACGTTATAGACAAATGATTTGAAATATATTTATTTTTTTAAAGGGACACGCTGATTAGGAAACATATGTAAGGGGTAATGTATAGCTACGAGGTCATTGTCGCAAAATAATTGACCGACACGGAGTTTAGAATACCGAGGCGCCTCGCCGAGGTGTTCTAAACGTAGTGAAGGTCAATTATTTTGCGACAATGCCCGAGTATAGGCTATACATTATCCCGCTTATTACATGGCTAACTTACTAACAATATACCTAATTCATTTTACACCATCGACAAGACGAGATCAAATGCAGACGCAGTTGTTCTGTGGCTCTGTCAGCCCAAATAAAGTGATTATTATTATCGCCGGCAGCCGGCAGGTGTGTCTGATTGCACTGATGCAGTGTGTGTCAGTGGGCTTGATTGCTCAGCTGCAAACAGCGGTCATTATTGCTCGGCAGAGGTCCGTTATCGAGTAATAACGGACCTCTGCCGAGCGCTATTGACCAATCACAATCAAGCATTTCGGCGAATGTTAAAACGCCATGTAATAATGGGGAATAATACACGATGGACTGGTATGCAGGAACTACAGGATTACACGTGACACACAATACACAATGAACATGAGCATAAGAAAGACTAATTCAGAACATTGACCGGGAGCTCTGAGGCCGTCCACAGAACGAATGTTGGACTTATATAGTGCGCACTTCGCCACTAGGGGGAGCCCTCTCACTAGGAGAGCCATTACTCCTCACCCTTCCAACGGGGAACAGAGGGATACGATTGAGATCCTCTAACACAGTGATTCCCAACCTGGGGTCCGCGGACCCCCTGGGGGTCCGTCAGGGGGCGCAGGGGGTCCGCCAGACCACAGATGATTTGAGTTTTTATTTTTATTTTTACTTTATAATTTTTTTCTTTCAGAGAAATATTTAATTAGCATATTTTTATCTATATGAATAGTCTCTCCACTACAATAAAAAATAAAGATAAATAAATAAACATCTAGACATGATTTTTGAACGTTAACAGTAGGCTACCGGGTAGCCGCTAAAACGCGAATCAGTTGACTGTATCACTTTCCGTAGCTAGCCTAGCACGCTAGTTAACTTTCTCGGCTCGTCTGCAGTCAGCCGCCAGAGGCGAAAATGTGTGACAAACGAAAAGGAGATGACGGCAGCTCATCTGCAAAAAAAGTTAGGACCTACAGCAATCGCGAAAATTACATCACCATGGGCTTCACTGAGGGACCAGACAAACGACCTGAGTGTGTGATTTGTGGAGAAAAGTTGGCAAACTCGAGCCTGAAGCCCAGAAAGCTGAAGAGACATCAGGCGTCTAAGCACCCAGAAACCGTTGGGAAGGATCCAGACTTTTTTCGGAGGAAAGAACAGTCTCTCAAGGCGAACAAGCCCGTTGATGTTAGAGTAGCGTGGAGCAGGGGTGGCAGTGATTTACAGAAGGCTACCGAAGCCTCCTTTGAGTGTTCGCTTTTAATTGCAAAAGCAAAGAAACCGCACAATATTGGCGAGCAGCTCATCAAACCAGCCTGCATCAAAATGGTTTAGAAACTGTGCGGCCCACAGGTGGCGGATAAACTAAAATCAGTACCACTCTCGAACAATGTAGTGAAAGACCGAATTGATAAGATGTCAAGTGATTGCGAGCAGCAGCTGTCAGAAAAGCTTAGAAAGGGTCCATTTGCCATACAACTTGATGAAACTACAACTGTCGCAGACGAGGCTGTGCTCATCGTTTATGTGCAGTATATCGAAAATGAGGATCTGAAGCAGGACATTCTCATGTCAGTCAACCTTACTACCACCACTCGAGGTGAGGATATTTTTACTGCAGTGGATTCTTACTTCATTCAACATAAATGCAAACCATTCACCATTAGGGCCTGATTTGAGAGGATGAATACAGGATTTGAATATTGGCCAACATTCTGAAATACATATGGTGCAAGATGAGATTTGTTGATTGAAGGCACAAGTCAAAGAAGCATAGTGGGTCTAATTATGATGCATATTCCTGTGTATAAGCAGTTTGTTATTAAAATGACAAAAAAAAGTATTAAAATGACAACAAAAAAAAAGTATTTTATGATATTTTATTAGGAGGGGGGTCCAGGAATTTCATCAGAGATGTTTGGGGGTCCCTGGGGGAAAAAAGGTTGGGAACCCCTGCTCTAACACCATGGGAGCACCAATGTTGTCTTTTTTCTTTGAGTTGTGTTAGAATAGCAGTTGCTTTAAATGTGCACATGGACATTTGTGAAGGACAGGAATTCAAAAGATGTTGGACAATGATAGAGGCTTGGAGAATCTCCATCACTAGGGGGGGGCTTCTCCCATAGGAGAGCTGATTCCCCTCCAACCCACCAACCCGGAGGCAAAGAGTGCTAGCCATATAGCTTATTTTATTTTCATCTAGTGTGTTTTCAGTAAAAAAAAAATTAAGTCATGTTAGCATAAATGTATATAGTGATATCGGTGACATGGGAGGTACAGAAGTGGGCAGGCTGAGTTCAGCGGGGGGGAATGACGGTGGGAGGGGCCATCGTTCCGGCGGTTCGACCCGGGAGAGGGGGGTCTTGCGTCTTGTGGGATCGGTATGGGTGGGGCGGGGCCCTCGGCCGCCGTAGCCTGGACGGTCTGGTCACCGGGCCGGGGGGGACACCGGGCTTGGGGTCGCGGGGGGTCGGGGGGCCATTGAGGCGTGGTGCTTTGGCCTTCTGCGGGCCTGGACTTGGGGTTCTCGGGGGCCTGGCGGGGGCGGGTGGGGGCTCTAGGTGCTCGGCTCCGCGCATGGTGGACCAGGATATGGGGGTGTTCTGTTTCTCAGGGAGGAGGGCGGGAGGGAGGGGTTTCTCTTATGGGGGTCAGAGCAGCTGAGCTTTGCCCAGTGGGGTCTTGTGTGTTGCAGGGTCGGTGTGCGTGGGGTGGGGCTCTCTGTGACATGGGAGGTAGCAGGCATGGCTCGGTGGGGGGGGAGTTCCCTTCCCCTTCCCTCCCCTCTACTGGGCCTGGCCCAATTAATTCAAGGACCCGTGTCGCTGGGGGCCCGGCTCCGCGCGCATCGGCCTGGGATATGGGGGAGTTCTACAGGCTTAACTCAGGGGGGGGGGGTGTCGGGGGGGGGCATCGTTTCCGTGGTTTGGCCCGGGAGAGTGGAGTCTTGTATGTTGTGGGGTCGTTGTGCGTGGGGTGGGGTGCTTGGTGACATGGGAGGTATCAGGCTTGGCTCGGTGGGGGGGAGGTACCACCCCTCGCTCCTCTACTGAGCCTGGCCCAATTAAATTCAAGGGACCCGTGTCGCTGAGTGCTCGGCCCCGCGTCGGACGGACCTGGGATGTGGGGAGCCCTATTTCTAGGGGTGGACGGCGGAAGGGGGGGTCCCTCTTATGGGGGTCTGGGCGGCTGAACGCAGCCGTATTTCAGTAATTCAAGGGGCCCATGTCTGTATACTGTTATGTTATTGATGTTATTGTAGGTATTGTCTAAGTGTTGTAAAAAAAGAAGAAAAAAAAAGCATTTTAAAGTGAATTGTATCCTTTTAAATGCCCTTTTAAAACTGGGTGACTGGGAATAATTGGCATAATGACCTAATTGGGGGAAGGGGGGACATGGGGAAAGAGAAAAAAACAACAACAACCTAACACTAGTACACACACTTAGACACTGCTAATTGATTTTTGACTGACACTTTCTTCTCTCTCTCTCTCTCCTCTTCCTCCCTCTCTCTCTCTCTAATCCTCCATCTCTCTCTCTGTCTACCTCCATCCTTCTCCAACTCCCCAACACGCTCTCTTCCTCCCTCTGTCTGGCCACCTCCCTCCATTCCTCCCTCCTTCTCCATCTATCCACCTCTCTCTCCCTCCATCCCTCCTTCTCTCCCTCCATCTCTCCCTCCATCCCTCCTTTCCTCCTTCTATCCATCTATCCACTTATCTCCCTCCATCCGTCCTTTCCCCCTCTATCCCTCCTTTCCTCTCTCTATCCACGTCTCTCTCCCTCCATCCCTCCTTTCCTCCCTCTATCCACCCCTATCTCCCTCCATCCCTCCTTTCCCGCCTCTATCCCCCCGTTTCTCCCTCTATCCACCTATCTCTCCCTCCATCCCTCCTTTCCTCCCTCTATCCACCTCTCTCCCTCCATCTCTCCCTCCATCCCTCCTTTCCCCCCTCCATCCCTCCTTTCCCCCCTCCATCCCTTCTTTCCTCCCTCTATCCACCCCTATCTCCCTCCATCCCTCCTTTCCCCCCTCTATCCCCCCTTTTCTCCCTCTATCCACCTATCTCTCCCTCCATCCCTCCTTTCCTCCCTCTATCCACATCTCTCCCTCCCCCCCTCTATCCCTCCTTTCCTCCCTCTATCCACCCCTATCTCCCTCCATTCCTCCTTTCCCCTCTCTATCCCCCCTTTCCCCCCTCTATCCACCTATCTCTCCCTCCATCCCTCCTGTCCTCCCTCTATCCACCTCTCTCCCTCCATCTCTCCCTCCATCCCTCCTTTCCCCATCTATCCCTCCTTTCCTCCCTCTATCCACCTCTCTCTCCCTCCCTCCCTCCTCCCTCTCTCCCTCCCCCATGCAGGTGTTTGACCTCCACTCGGGCCCTAAGCCGGTCGTGTTTGTCCTCCACTCCTTCCTGTCGGCCAAACTGACGCGCATGGGTCTGCTGACGTGAGCTTGCAGAAGCAGCAGAAACAACAAGGGCCCACCACTACCACCACCACCACCACTACCGCCACCACCACCGCTACCACCACCACCACCACCACCACCACTACCACCACCACCACCACCACCGCTACCACCACCACCACCACCACCACCACTACCGCCACCACCACCACCACCGCTACCACCACCGCTACCACCACCACCACCACCGATACAACCACCAACGCCGCCACCACCACCACCACTACCGCCGCCACCACCACTACCGCCGTCACCACCACCACCACCACCACTACCGCCACCACCACCGCCACCGCTACCACCACCACCACCACTACCGCCACCACCACCGCTACCACCATCACCACCACTACCGCCACCACCACCGCTACCACCACCACCACCACCACCACCACCACCGCTACCACCACCGCCACCACCACCGGGACAGGGAGTAGGGTGAGGCAGCCCCTCAGCGCTGATAAAGGATCATACACAGTGGCGTTGTTTTCCAAGGAGCGCATGTGCTCCTGAACTGACAGAAATGTTTAGGTTTTATTCCAGGAGTGGTGTTGAGTATAGCGTGGTCTGTGTGAAGACAATTAAAAGTGTCTCTGTTTTGAAGGACTCTCGAGCCGCGGCACACGCACTCCCCTTTTCTCCATCTTCCGAGGTAATGTCACCATGGCGATCTCAAACCTGGGAGTGTGTTCTGCCCGTTCAGGACTAGCGCAGGCCGCGTTGAGTGTCGTGTGGCCTCGATCGTTAATCCGATTGAATGCGGGCAAAATTTCCCGACTGAATTTTCCCCAGTGAGCATTGTGACATCCTAGTGAAACGTATTGTTTCGGAAATATTTGCAATAAAGTATAAACTCTCACCTTTGTGTTGCTCTGCAAAAAATTGGGTCAGGAAACCTTGCCTGCGTGAAGTTGGCTTTACCGGTCGCATTATACTGGACATAGGCACGCAGTGGTTTGTGCTCGTCCTGAACGGGGCTGGGAGTGTATACGCTTCCAAAATGGTTGCACTGTAGAACCAGACAAGCTCTTGTGAGTTGATCTTGTGAGACCTCGTCTGGCTTGGCTAGTGGAACCCTCTGTTAATACCATTATTATGTAGTCCAACGGTTAATACCCCAATTTTCACTCACGTTGAGGCTTTTAGACGGGGAAGATGATTCCCGATCAGTGTTATAAGGGGCAACTTCACCCTGGAATCATATGGTGGTGATTGTCTTAAAAATTATACCTTCTCTTCTTCCTTTTTGTCGATCTCCACCATACACTTTCGCTTGTGAGGTCAAGGAGAGGTTACTAGGAAAGGAAGGACCTTTCAGACAATTGAAACGCAGCCAAGGACAAATTAGGAAATTCTCTCTCTCTTTTTACTATCATTCCATTACAGCCTTATAATGTACTTGGGGCTCAGTTTATGTACTTTTATTGCTTTCTTGGTGGACGAGTGGAAAGAAACAAGCCGGGTGTGTCGGCTGTTTTCGAGAGCGAGGGCGCACCGTTAAATGAGATTGCGTGCCGAGACTGCGTGAATGGTGAAAGGGTTTCAGTGTATATGCATGTTTATGTTTGTTCACATGAAAGAAATTGTGTGTGTGTGTGTGTGTGTGTGTGTGTGTGTGTGTGTGTGTGTGTGTGTGTGTGTGTGTGTGTGTGTGTGTGTGTGTGTGTGTGTTGACTTAATACTACATCCTTGTGTTGGCTTGATAGTGTGCCTGTTGTCTAAAAGACAACCTACTTTTAGCGCATTATCCCAAAATGACTGTTATAATCAGGATTGCCAACTGTGCCTTTTCTCACATGTAGTCAAAGACGCTCTTTCTAACGTTTTCATTTGATTTCACAAGATAAGAGAATCAAAAAATTCAAAAACAATGTAAACTTTTGACAATGCACAGCAATAGTATTACTCTTAAAACTGTAAATCATGTTATTTCATTTTGTAATTTTTGTTTGTTTTATATAAGTGTATACTATCTTGTGTTTAGCATTGTAGTGACAGAGGACTTAAAATGAACTGCGTATTTGGATCGTTTATGAAATGGAAGTGTAACCCCCCCCCTCCTCCTGTCTCTTTAAGATGCTAACTCTTCCATTCCTCTTTTTGTCTGAGATTATTCTCCAAAATTTGGCATTCTGACCTCCTGTGCCCCAGATCAGCACTGCCACACTGGGAAGCTTTACGACTGTGGGCCCTGGTTTGGGCCTCTCGTCTTGGCCCTCGACTGTGCGTGATTTCGTAGACGTAATGATCCCAACGAAACACCCTTTGTCGGGGAAGCAGAAAATAATTACCATATGATGCTATTACCGGTAGTCAAAAAGCGCTTCGTTTTATTCCAGTGAATTTCATATTTCCATTTTATGTAAAGCCAAGGTTCCGGTCTTCCTGTCTGTCTGTCTGTATTTCCGGCATGTCTCTGAGTCGGAGTGGCCTTGCCCAAAACATTGCAAGCCAAACAATCTAATTGGACACGGGGTGGGGGGGGGGTTCGTGGGCTGACTGTAAATGTAGGATACTGGGTTTTGAATGTGTGTCTGTTACAAGTGTAATTTTCAACATGATCTGTGTGTCTTATTAATTAGGGACAATGCACATATTGTATTACTTTCAAGGCAAGATAAGGATTTGTTAATAACAGTGGCGAAAGTTGGTACAGTGTTCATAGTATTCATGGTATTCATAGTATTCCATCTCAGACATCTTGGTAGGCAAACAACAGGTGATTATCATCAGGTGGCCAATGAGCTGTGGCCTTGTGCCATATTGTTGGCGTGACATGAGAATACTACGAATTGTCCCCTTGATCATTCTGTAAAACAATTCAAACCCCATTGACCATATTCACACGGCGGCCATTTTGCTCTTATGTCGTGCTCAGGATGGGTTTCACCTGGCAACGGAGTGGAAAGGAACCCCAACCTGAGCACGACATGAAGAGCGAAATGGCCCGGCATGAGAACATGGGTCGATTAAGCTTTGGATATAAAAACTTGATGTGTCAGAAGCTTCATTTTCTAATAGCGGGTCTTGATCTTTGTTTTATTTAGGGACCTGGTGGTAACGGCTTCCTGTGATTAGAAACAGCAACAGAATGAGTTTTGTCTTCATCACATGTCGTGTTGAACAGTAACCAACACACAGTGTTATAAATTATACATTCTGCTTTTCTTTTCTTTTTCTTTTTGACATTTCAAAACACTTCTGTGCTGCGGATGTTAACGTTTAGGCTTCACACACCAGGAGCCTGTCGTGTCCCTTAACCCTTTCACTACCACACTACAGAAGGTTAACCCTTTCAGTGAAAGGGTTAACCGTCTGTAGTGTGGTAGTGAAAGGGTTAACCCTTTGTCGTTTGGCAGTGAAAGGGTTAACCTTCTGTATTGTCACAGTGGGTTAAACCCTATGAATGTACTGTATTTGCGAAACTATTTCAGACAGGTTGACAAAACCATTTTCTTTATTGTATCTTTTATTTTTATTTTTAATCTTTTCTTTTTACTTTCTTTCAATTTTGGAGTTTGTGGCTATATCCTGTCTATGCAAAGCAAAGCTTCTCAAGAACTTTTTTTTTTTTTTAACCAAAGTTAATATCTGTGGCAGCTTGCGTCCTACACAATCATTTAGCAGAACAAGAAAAAGCATGAGGGATTAAAAATGCTGCTGCAAAAACATAATGTAAAGTATTTTAGACTTCCTACCAAGCCTGCACTCTGAGATACAGTGTATCAATGTATGATAGTAATGTAATAATCTCAACTGTAAATATCTACCAATAAAACTGTTCAAACATAACGACAACAGATATCGTGTGACCTGTCATCTGTAATGAGACTTTGAGGAGATGAATAATGAACTAGAAGAATGCGTTCAGTAGAGCCTAGGGGGGCGGGGCGATTAATCGAGTTTCAATTTCGAGATAAAACCATTATTGTGCTGCATGCCGTGTTGCTCTCATTTTGCCTTGAGTTGTAAACACAGTGCACCCTTCCTTTACAGCAGTCAGCCGTATGAAAACTGTCAGGTGACAACAGACGTCATTGTCCCGCCTCTTTTCTATAACTTAAATAATGACTTTAATTGATCATCATTTATCATTTAAAATGTTTAATAAAAAAAATAATCAATATATATATATCATATACATGCATGTTTGTTGTACATGTGCTCATCCAGCATGTCCCAGCAATCACAAAAAAACATCGATGTCGATGTGTCCTTGAGCAAGACACTTAACCCCTAATTGCTCCCGATGAGCAGGTTGGCACCTTGCATGGTTCCCTCTGCCAACAGTGTGTGAATGTGTGAGTGAATGGGTAAAATGTGAGGAACAAATATTGTAAAGCTCTTTGGATAAAAGCAGTTATATAAATGCACCATTTACCATTTATTTATCTAGAGCAATACCATGATGTACTACGGTCCTTAAATGAGGCCCACTTCTCATTTCACATCCCTGTACTTCAACGTTTTGGTGCATCATCTTGAACCGATTTTCTAATTGTACATGGTTACCATTTCATATAATCGGCCCACAAATTTAAAGGAACATGCCAACATTTTGGGAAATTAGCTTACCGTCTTCTCCAGAGAGAGACAAGAAGATAGATACCAGTTTCCTCTCTGTGCGTTCAGTAGAAAGCTATCTGTCTGCATGTTAGCCTAGCTTAGCACAATGAATGG
This sequence comes from Notolepis coatsorum, assembly GCF_963971535.1. NCBI lineage: Eukaryota > Metazoa > Chordata > Actinopteri > Aulopiformes > Paralepididae > Notolepis > Notolepis coatsorum. Next base: position 29,932,149 of record NC_140182.1, on the reverse strand, counting down.
AAGCGGACATGGCCGGTTAGCCTTCGGGAGAGGTGTTAGTTGGACAATGCCTAGGCTAACCGGCCATGTCCGCTTCCATTCATTGTGCTAAGGACTGTAGGGTGGCATTTTATGGGTTACATATCCACACAGTAATCCAGATATAGTAATAATAATAATAATGCAGGACCTGCTCAGAGGTCTTTAATTGGCATTGGCAATTATCCTCAACACACACACACACCGGAACACACACGCATGCATTGTCTGTAGGATCGCTGATGTGATTCGTCTCTGCGATTAACCCATCCCGTCGTCCTTCCCCCCCAAGGGCAGCCGGGAGCAGACAGGCGTCAACATGAGCCGCGCCAGGGGACCAATCCAAGTGCTCCTGTCCGTCTTCGTCAAGGACGCCACAGCGTTAGCGATCTGTTGTTGTGCATGTTTTTCCATTGGGTTTATCTTATCGGGGGGGAAACCCTTGCGAGCACGGGGAGAACATGCAAACTCCACACAGAAAGGCCTGGGAGATACCCCACCTGGGTACCTGGCATCATGGAAACCTGGTTCCCAAGCGGGAATCGAACCCTGGACCTTCTTGCTGTGAGGCGACAGTGTTAACCACTACACCACTACACTACACAAAGCAAGTGAACAATGCAGAGTGTATTAACACTTTGAGTGCCACGGACGTGTTTTGTCGTTAGTTCATGCCGCCAGTTGAGTGCCACCAACGCTATATACACTGCACGTGTGCAGGCACGTGCACACATAGAGCCCAAAGGGTGCTTGAGCACCTGTCCTTTTGTGCTTCATAAAAAAGTGCCCTTTTTTAAGATTTCTTTTTCTTTTTTACCGTTGCACATATATACATATGGAAATGTATGGGCCTTTTAAGTCAGTGATAAAAGTGTCTTTCAAGGATAAGTGAGCTCCTGCACTGATTATTATAGTTCAATATTCAATATTTGATCGCCAAAACCCCCCAAAGATTGGGCTTGCACGGTTTGTGCGCTCACTTCACAGCCTTTGAGCACCTGCCCCTCTAAAGTCCTGTGCACGTCCCTGCACGTGTGCATGTGTGTGTGTCTGCTTTTATGTTTTATGATCAGTTGGTTTACATTTTGCAGCTGGTAGCATATAGAAACGTATGGAATAACTTAATGAAACTAACAGTAAATGCAAAATGTAGCAAACATCAAGTACATATATAAGCCGTTCAAATAATAAATGTATATCAAAAGTAAGACCTGCTTTTCCTAATTACAGTAACTATTATTATCATTATTGCTCATTTATAAAATGTCACTCTTTGAGTACTGACCAGGGTGCCACTGCTGACTGGTGTGATAATGTTGCATTTGCCTACTATAATAATGTTAGACTCGATGTGTTTGGTCGTGGACTTGTTGTTCGGTATTGGTTCATCCGTGTGTTTATGTGTAAATAGGACTGTTAATCTGAGCATGTGTATTTCAATATGTGCGTCTTCATCATGCAGACCTGTGTGGTGTGGACTATGTGTGGTTCTGTAACGTTACTCATACCTATAGCCCCCCCCCCCAAATATAATGAGCTCCCCCGAAGACCATGGTATGGTTTGCAGTGGTTCCAGTCCTACCTCTTAGGCAGGACTGAATATGTCTCACTGGGAGGACACAAGTCCAGGCTGCTCGATGTCACCTGTGGTGTTCCGCAGGGGTCGGCTCTTGGTCCCATCCTATTCATCACCTACATGCTCCCCCTCGGTCGTGTCATCGACAGACATGGAATGTCCTTCCACTGTTATGCCGATGACACACAACTTTACATAAAAATGGCCCCAAACCCCTCTGCAGCTCTGTCATGCCTCACCACCTGTCTTAAGGAGATAAAGGCATGGATGAACAGCATGCAACTTCCTCCAACTAAACAGCAAAAAAACCGAGGCACTTCTAATTGGCACCCCTCACCAGGTTCAGTCTTCATCCATATCACATCTCACCTTTGACGGCCAGGTAATCCCCCTCTCCCCCTCAGTCACAAATCTGGGGGTTCGATTTGACCCCCACCTGACCTTCAACATCCACATAAAACACCTCTGCAAGACCTCATTCTATCACCTAAAAAATATATCGAAACTCTGTCCCACTTTAACCCTGTCAGACGCAGAGAAGCTTGTCCATGCCTTTGTCTCCTCAAGACTGGACTACTGTAATGGACTCTTCATCGGGATTCCTGGCAAGAGCATCCAGAACAGCGCTGCCAGGATCCTGATGAGAGTCCGTAAACACGATCACATAACCCCCATCCTCCACTCACTACATTGGCTCCCCGTCTCATCCCTGATCAATTACAAAATCCTGATGCTCACTGTGAAGTGTCACAGCCAACTAGTGACACTGGTTATTATGACATCCTGTTCTTATGTTAATTATATATGATTATGAGGAATGTCTGTATATTCTTCCTCCCACTTGTGTAAAAATATATCTGTTTTAAATCTAGGCATATGTTACTGTATGCGTCTAGATGTGATAGGTATGTATATATATATGTATATATCTGTATATATATATATATATATAAGCGTATAAGACTATTCATGCAGGAAGTGTATTCATGTATTCGTGTACACAGGCCATTCTCTTCCATCTCAATACTGCAGGGCCTTTTCCTAGAACATGCAGTAAGGGAGTTACCCTTAAGAATGTGACCTTGAGAGACAGCTCCGAGCGAGACGAGCACAGAGATGAGAGCAGAAGAGAGAACTGGCCTTAAACTACAAAATACATATATGATGTGTGATCAATCAGTGTTTAAAGTATATGAGTACTGTATTGTACATGTATATGTATGTATATCTGTATATATCTGTATATGTATGTGTTAGGCTATGTACTGTATATTACGGCAGTCTGCCTCGTCTTCTCTTACTGTCAGAACGAGAGAGGCCCATGTAGTAAGGGAGTTAACCCTTGCAGTGAGGAAGCAGAACAGACATGCATACATGTTTAAGTGATGTAATGGGGTTTTTCCCAGAAGAAAGTAATCTGTTACTTCTCCAGTAGATGTAACGACTAGAAGGGGAGGAGTCCATCCTTACTATGTGTGTTGTGTGTTGATTGGATGGTAAAAATGACATCACAGTATTTAGACCAATAGAAATATGATGCCGGATCGATATAAAAATGACTGCTCCTACTTCGAGAGCTCAGAATTTTCAGATTGCTTGCAGACACTTATCTAGCGGCCGATACCGTAAGGAACGGAATCGGTCTATTTTTCAAAGTGGAGTCAACATGACAAAGCTTTGTTTTTTTAGCTCATTTGCTCTTTTGCTCAAAATGACAAAGAGAGTTTTTTGCTATGAGAGAGATTTTTCAGATGTTCGGATTTTTCCATTTGTTACTTTAGAAGACAAGATGCAGGATTTTGCTTTGGCAGGCACAAGCCGTGTTAGGCCTTTGCGATCTTAGAGATGAGATGTTTTGTATTATATAATCTTTTAAACTGTAATGGATATATCCAATACAGTCCTTTTTTTTGTAACTTCATTGAAATAAAGATTACTTTTTTCTAATTATCCATTGAATCCTTGGACTGATTTCTGCCAGCAATGTGCCACGATGCCGGCCGCCGCCCTGATTTCCTATTGAAGGTGACTATAATGTACTGTAACCTAATACAGATTGAATCAATTGACTGGTTAATGCTTTTCAGCTAAAAGTTATATATTATATATATATATGTTATTAACAGGCCTTTCCTCACAAATGAGGACGGTGATGATGGTGGTGGTGGTGACGAAAGATCATCAGGCTTCCAGAGAAGCAGCCTAACAGGCATTACGTAAAATGACGGTACATGCCTACAGGCTACATGCCTTCCCTCACAAATGAGGACGGTGATGATAATGATAATAATAATATTATTGTTATTATAGGCATATAAGAGTTCTCCTAGACATACATTCGGTTTATTACAAACTAGAAGAGATTAACAACTCTTCATGCTTACATTTCATATCAACTGGATATAACTAGACCAGTGACTATGAAGTAAACTTGACAGAAATAGTAATTGACTCGAGAACTTGGCGAGTTTAGCACCTCGCTGGGGGATATCGAGCGGCCACAGGCTTCTATCTCGAGTAGGTGATTGAGATAGATAGAGACTGCCTGTAGCTCTTAACACTCACCCATAACTGCATAAACGGACACGCACCCACCTTCAGGAACTCATCACTCCACAATCCTCCACCCGTACCCTCAGATCTGCAGGTTGCCTGCTCCTTCAGGTCCCCAATACCCGGCTCTGCACCATGGGTGACCCCTTCTGCACGGCTGCACCACGCCTGTGGAACAGCCTCCCCAGCTGAGGGTACCACAGAGCCTGGACTCTTTTAAAGCAGGCCTGAAATCTGTTTCAAACGGGCTTTGACTGTTAGCTTTTTATTTTTTTTCTTGTGCTGTTGTTTTTAATTATCTGTTTATACTATGTTTTTAACTATGTTCTATTTTTATCTTATTTGTATTCTGTATTTTATTCTTTTTACTAATAACTATTTTATTTTTTAACTATGTTTTAACCCTGTAGCACTTTGAGATCCCAGCGAACAAAAAGTGCAATACAAATTCAATTTATTATTATTATTATTATTATTATTATTATTATTATTATTATTATTATTATTATTATTATTATTATTATTATTATTATTATTATTATTATTATTATTATTATTATTATTATTATTATTATTATTATTATTATTATTATTATTATTATTATTATTATTATTATTATTATTATTATTATTATTATTATTATTATTATTATTATTATTATTATTACTCTTTCAATTTCCACCCCATCTATTTTGATCTGTACACAAATATCTTTCCTACAATTTCCAAACAGCATTATTTTGGTCTTAAATACATTTAATGACAATTTGTTGAAATCAAACCATATTTTAAGTTTAAACATTTCCTGCGTAATGTCCTCCTGCAGTTTATTTAAATTATCCCCAGAACAGAAAATATTGGAACCAGACAGTATGTGCCAAGGATTGGATATATGTTCATATTCAGAGTATTCACAGTATAAAGAATAATAAAATAATATAGGCCATACGAATATGGATATGTATATAATGCTATATGTACAGTATATTCACAGTATATACAATGTTATGGATAAATGTAATCCTTGTGTTGTGTTAAGTATACAGCACAATGACGTGCCCCTTTAAAGGTGATAAAGAATAAAGATACAATCTTTATGTAGAGTAATAATAAAAACGTCCCCCTTGGAACAGGACTGTCTATAACTTGAAGACGACCAATTGTTGGCGTGCCCAGTGAAGTCCAGGCAGGCCATTATATTATTTACCTTATTAATTATAATGATGTTATTAGCAAATAAAATGGCCAAAATAACACACTCCATAGCACTGAGGCTGTTTTTTTTTTTATATATATATATTTTTTTTTATCCACTTTTTCTCCCATTTTCTATATTTTCTCCCATCCCAATTTCGTATCATCCAATTCAACCCTCCCCTGTCACGAACGCTGTTTCTTGCCTCCCACAAGTCGGCTGCAATGTGGACTAAGTCATACATAGCACAAGTCCTCTCCGGTACTTGAGGTAACAGCAGTCGCATCTTTTCACCTGCGCAGCTCGATCTCTCAGTGGCGAGGAGTAACGCGTGGGAGGCTCACGCTGCCCCCGACACTTCCTGATTCTACTGCGCAGGCGCACCAACCGACCTGTAGGAGTCGCTGTCCACAACGCCCGATCCCCACCCATCAGTTTCCCACCCCCTAATACGGCCAATGTGTATTAGTATGGACGGCCAGCTAAACTGAAAGCAATGTGGAGCGCTGGGCTCGAACAGGCAAGCCAGCGTCTCTGTCATTCGTGGCGAGCGCCTTGCCCACTACGCCACGTAGCCGCCCTTTTTATATATATTTTTATATTATTATTATCAGTAAGGCAACATTCTTGGATATTTATGAAACACCTTAAATGCACTTGAAAAATTTCCTCATTCAATTAGGAAGATTTAGCTTCACTGTAATTTGAAGGGAAGTAAGTAACACAGCAGACAGGTCCGTGTACGTTTTGATAGTTCGTTTTTCGTTTCACAATGTGTGCGCAGAGTAACATTAGTTTAAGTACTGGTGAGTGAGCTTTGAACATGGTACACAACGCCCCCCTCCTATCTAAAGGAACTCATCGCTCCCCCGACCTCCACCCGCTCCCTCCGCTCTGGACACTCAACCCCACACAGGACACACCTCCGCACCATGGGCGACGCGGGCTGTGGAATGCCCTCCCCGACCATCTGAGAGCACCACAGTCCGTTGATGTTTTTAAAAGGGGCCTAAAACATTTCTTTCTAACAAGGCATTTACCTGAATGGACCGACCGATGCCTTGTGTGTTTTAATTATTTTTTTTATTATTCTTTTATTTAATTTCTTTTTTAGATTTAGATCTGTGTGTTTCTTCCATTTCATTGGTTGTTTTATTAATTTTAATTGTTTTTATTCATTTAAATTTTTTTATCTTTATCTCCTCTAGCACTTTGAGATTGTCACAAATATAAAGTGCGTTCCAAATATAATTTATTATTATTATATTATTATGTTGTCAGGAAGGATCAAAGTGTAAAACATCACAAGATGAGATAGATCTGCTTTCTGAGCAATGGAGTAAACAGGAAGATTTTTATTTAATAAAATAAATAAATGTAATTTATTTTATTATGCTCCACCACAGTATAGTATCATAGTCAGTGTTCAAGTTCGAGTTAAAGTCTGAGTCACCAAAGAAGAGCCAGAGTCGAGTCCCCATTACCCTAGTCTGAGTCATCAAGTTTGAGTCTTAACTCTTAATTTAACTCTGGCAGTTAAAGAGCTGACATACAAATAAAAAAGGTCTACATTAAACACAAAAACATTTAAAAATAAATAACTGTATTTATCAATTAACAAGCCCAAGTCCGAGTCTGCACCTTCCGAGTCCGAATGCAGTCAATGCTCGAGTCCAAGTCCCGAGTCATCAGTGCTCAAGTCCAAGTCGAGTCGCGAGTCCTAAAAATCAGTACTACTTAATTGTAACCTAAGTAAGTATTTGTAATAGTGGTGGGACTTGATTAAAAAATGTTATCGAATTAATTCGAGACTTTATAGTTAATTAATCTAAATGTATCACATTTTAATCGCATATCAATATTGGATGCGAAAAGCAAAATTGTCCAATTCAAATAAATTTTGGTATACGAGTGAATCAATGAATATGCATTATACATACATTTAAGCAGCAAAATCCTGTATTAGCTACTACACAGACCAACAGATCAATGCAATTTTTAACAAAGTGCAGCAATTTTAGGAATAATATATATATATATAGCGCAAAGGACCTTTTGTAAACCCAAGCACTTTCGAGGTAAAAGTAAAACGCAGTACTTTCAAGTACAATCCAGAACAGTTGACCATTACGGAAAAAAAACTCTTGATTGATCTAAATTTCTCTTATTTAAATTTTCTTTTTAACAAACCAGACTAAGAAAAAAAGTCATTTGCAATTTATTATACTTTATACTTATAGCACATGCATGAGTCTGGTCTCCTTTGAAAGGTAACATTCGTGGGCAGCTACGTGGTGCAGTGGGCAAGGCGCTCACCACGAATACTGGAGACTGGGCTCGAACAAGTTCGCCTCCCTGTTCGAGCCCAGCGCTCCACATTGCTTTCAGTTTAGCTGGTCGTCCGCACTAATACACATTGGCAGTATTAGGGGGAGGGAAACTGATGGGTGGGGATCGGGCGTTGTGGACAGCGACTCCTACAGGTCGGTTGGTGCGCCTGCGCAGTAGAATCAGGAAGCGACGGGGGCAGGGCCCCTCCAAAGCCCAGACCCCTGACGCTGAAAGATCGAGCCGCGCAGGTGGAAAGATGCGACTGCTGTTACCTCGAGTATCGGAGGGGACTAGTGCTGTGTATGACTTAGTCCACATTGCAGCCGGCTTGTGGGAGGCATGAAACAGCGTTCAAAGACAGGGGAGGGTTGAATTGGATTATACGAAAATCGGGATGGGAGAAAAATAGAAAATGGGAGAAAATGACCTCAATACCTTCTATGCGAGGTTTGATGCTGGTAATAACAACACCAGCTCACAAGCCTCGGCAATGGGGGGGGGGGGTCGGCTGCTGATGGAGGCGCAGTGTTCAGGGTAACAGAGCATGAGGTAAGGCGGACCTTTAAAAAAGTGAATATCAGGAAGGCAGCAGGTCCAGACGGCATCCCCGGCCGCGTCCTAAAAGTCTGTGCCGACCAACTGGCCCCAGTATTCACTGACATATTTAACCTGTCCTTAGAACAGGCTGTCATCCCCACCTGCCTGAAGAAGTCCACTATTATCCCTGTACCCAAAAAATCCAAGCCTGCTTGCCTCAACGACTACCGCCCTGTAGCTCTCACCTCCATAGCCATGAAGTGCTTCGAGAAGCTAGTAAAGGGCTACATCTGCTCCTCCCTCCCCATCAACATGGACCCCCTGCAATTTGCATACCGCCCCAACAGGTCCACGGAGGACGCCATATCCCATGTGCTGCACACAGCAGCATCACACCTGGACAAGAGGCAGGGGAACTATGTGAGAATGCTATTCATCGACTACAGCTCGGCATTCAATACCATAGTCCCCTCCATACTCATAGCCAAGCTCAGGGACCTGGGCTTGGGCTATGACCTCTGCCAGTGGGTCTTGGACTTCCTGACTGGCAGACCCCAGGTGGTGAGAGCAGGCAACTGCACCTCCTCATCCATCACCCTCAACATAGGGGCCCCCCAGGGCTGTGTTCTGAGTCCCCTCCTCTACTCCCTGTACACACACGACTGTGTGGCTCAGCGGAGTAGCAATACAATCGTCAAATTTGCTGACGACACAGTGGTGGTGGGCCTGATCTCTGCCAACGACGAGAGGGCCTACCTGGAAGAGGTCAAGGTCCTGGCGGGATGGTGCCAGGAAAACAGCCTCTCCCTGAACGTCAGCAAAACAAAGGAGATGATTGTGGACTTCAGGAGGTCGGGGGTCAAGGACTACAGCCCCCTCAGCATCGACGGGGCACCGGTTGAGAGAGTCAACAGCTTTAAGTACCTCGGAGCCTACATATCCGAGGACTTGACATGGACCACACACATTAACAGTGTTGTGAAGAAGGCACGACAACGCCTCTACTTCCTCAGGCGCCTAAGGAAGTTCCAAGTCAGCCAGAAGATCCTTAAGAACTTCTACTCATGTACAATAGAGAGCATCTTGACCGGCAACATCACCTCCTGGTTTGGGAATAGCACTGCACAAGACCAAAGCAGACTACAAAGAGTGACACGTTCAGCCGAACGCACAATTGGAGGGGGGCTCCCCACCCTCCAGAACATTTACTACAAGCGTTGCAAGGGCAAGGCTAAGAGAATCATTAAAGACTCCAGTCACCCGAACAACTGCCTCTTTGAACTGCTGCGGTCAGGCAAGCGATACAGGAGTCTCAAGGCGAGCACAGAAAGACTCAGAAGAAGCTTCTATCCCCAGGCCATCAGGCTGCTAAACGAACAATGAATGAACACTACACAACAACAACCACCAAACGCACATAGCACACACATCCACACGCACACACTCACTTTAAACAAACACACTGTAGCACCCACTCCACACACTTATAGCACACACCCACTTTAAACAAACACACTGTAGCACCCACTCCCCACACTTTATATTTATGGATGAAGGATTGCACTACAACTCGTACACCTTACTGTAAATTGTACCTAAAATTGTACCTCATCCCATTTCTGCTTTGCACTAGATAGTACTGTACATTAGTACACTGCATAGTATTGTGTATTGTATATTATATGGTAACTCAGAACATTGTACATATGTCTATACCGAACACTGTGACCTCATTTTCTTCTTCTAAATTCATGCTATATTATGTTATTATGTTATTTGATACTATCTTGTCTAGCACAGTCTCTGGAGCGTAACAGTAAGAAGCATTTTGTATGAAAGTATTCTGTACTTCTGTATGACAACTATTAAAGAACTTGAACTTGAACTTGAAAAGTGGATAAAAAAAAGAAAGGTAACATTCGTACACAATAAAGAAAAATCATCATGCGATTAAATACATCAATTCTTAAAAATGTTAATTAGGGCTGTCAGTTTATCGCGTTTATTAGATTCATTAATTACACAGCAAATTATCGCGTTATGAAAAGTAACTCAAAATTAATACAAATCTTTTTTTTTTTATAATTTCTTTTTTTTATATAAAGCTCATTCATTCCATAAGAACGTGGAATAAACATTTACACTTTTTTTTTAAATGGTCCATTTGCATGTTCTTGGTATCTGATTCTAGGGACATATGGATCTCAGGGAATGTATTCCCATGTGTCAGAAATACTGTGTCTGTTACTAGGCTTGAGTAAATTGTAATGAACCAAATGAGAATATCAATTCAAATTTTCTTTTTGACTGTGAATAACACCATGCTAAAATTAACCTGAAAAATCTGAATAATGAATAATGAATAAAGGGAAGATGATTAAACAGAAGGTTTTGTAGATACAGTACTGAATTCTGCCATCCGGACACATGCAATTTGAAATATGATTATAGAATATAAAATATCAGGCCTAAAATGGTTATGCGATTAAAATGTGATTAATTAGATTAATTAATTACAAATCCTGTAATTAATTAGATTAATTTTGTTAATCGCCTGACAGCACTACTTTTAATTCTTTCTGTAGTTAATTAATCGAAATTAATGCGATAAAGTCCCAGCCCTAATTTGTAAGCTTCCTACCTGTCGGCAGTCATTTGGAAGGGGAGGTGGAGCTGGCTTGACCAGCACAACGGCTAACTCCAAGCCAAGCCAATAACAGTATTATTGATATTGGAATAGGATAAAACGGCTACTGAATTAAATTAAATTGATATTACACTTAAGAGGGCCATTGATGGTATTGTATAACCGTTACGTGTATTTGTAATTTGTCCTTCCAAACAGGTACATTTCCAAGTAAAATTAAAACTGTTTAAAGTCATCCCATTATAAAACTGGTGATGGATATATTACAGGCCAGTGTCTTTACTTTCCCAGGTCTCCAAGGTGTTGGACAATCCCTTCATTGATAGGTTAGACAACTCCATCGATAAGCCGGGCCGTGCAGAGACCTTTAGAGGGGCAGGTGCTAAACATTTTTAAAGGGCACATGTATCAAAATGTTAGAAGACCAACTACAGCGTAACGTAACCAGCCAAACTATAGCATTAGCAACCAATATTCAGAGAATGTAACACGGAATCTTACAACAAACTGCATCATACTATGATTATGCCTTAGAATAGTTTGGGATTTATCAAAAATGTATTATAGATTTCTATTGGCTAATGGGCCTGTCATTCCAAGAGGGAGGGCGACTCGTCACACAAGATAACAGAAAACCATGCACCTCAGACAGACAGGCATTCAAATATTTATTTTTATTTATAATATTATTAAAAGTATTCTTGATGAGGACCATGGGCATTGCTCTTTAAAAGAAAATATATACATATTTTTTAAACGGTCTACAGATTAATTTTTTTTTATTATATATAATACATTTTTTTTTTTAAATAAATAAAAGCCTTGCCAAAAAATGGCACTTTGGTCATCAAGGGGCACATATGCTTGGGCACTTGCCTGTCGATAAGCATGACCTCTTGATTGACAGTCAGTGTGGATTTAGAGCAAACAGATATTTGGCACTAATTGAGTTAATAGAAGAAATAACTAATTGTATTGACAAAAAGAAGAATGGAGTTGAATTATTTATAGATCTTAAAAAAGTATTTGATACTATTGATCATGATATCTTACTCAATAAAATGGATAGGTATGGTATTAGAGGGGTTGTGCTGATCCTTTCTGTTCTGGGGAGAATTTGCGTCAGTTTTAGAATGTGTTTACCTGAAATAAAACAGTGTTATAATTTTAAACAAGTCATCATTACATTTGAATAAATACAAATGTACGCTGGAAATTGCAGGAAAAAACACCCATGTACAAGTGAAGATGGATAAAAATGTAAACATCATATGAGACAGCGAGCAAAGTTGGCTAAGTTGCATTGCCGGTATGAGAAACTTATATTGATCAATATATGATCAATATATACATATTGGATCATAGGGCTTAACACTATCAGTGCCACTTGTTAACATGGTAAAGCATGGTTGAATGCCACCACCCACTTCAATGATAGCGTTGTGAACGCATAATCTCTGTCTTAAATTATGTGTCTAATCTGCCCGTCGTTTATCAATGACAGTCAACATTGTCAAGACGGATTGTTTTTTAATCGGTTCATTTCCGTTTTATAGCATTTTGAAAAGCCCTCGTTTTTCAGGAAAAAATATATAGATTCCGTGATAAACACCCTTTACTGGAATATTCTGGCATACACAAAAAACATTGTCATTTTTCGGCCTATTTATGAATCGTTTTCAAATAAACGCTAGATTATCGATAGTATATGTGTACTTATGCACGCTATAGAAGCGATCTGAAAAATATATTCTCTCATTTCCTGATCAGCGAGCACACACACACACACACACATGGGGCACACGCTGATATATAGGTCAAAACAGATCCGATTACCCCAAGACTGGTAAAATAAATTGCTTACCTCATATCAGATGTTATCCAAAAAGATTATTCCAATTCCTGATCGCCATTCCAAATATCGATCGCGTTTATTGATTCAGCGTTGGGTACTGTAAATATGTATTCCACGCGTTTTCCGGGCCGGCGATCAACTTGGGTCTCTTCAGATGCCTCGCCGGAGAAGTAACATGAGGAGGCTGGACCCCCCCCCATCAGTCTAAACCAATGGGGTGCAGTTACACAGGGAGAGACGATAGGGGGCGGTATTTTCCCAATTGAGCTCAGAGAGAGTCTGCAACACTAGCGTGAGGCTCGATTGATGAAATATGAATTCAAATCGCTAATAAATAAAAATACGACAAACAAACACTATATTGCACACACAGTGTACAGTGTATGTGTATGCTATTGTTTGTAGGTCAGAAAGAAGCTCTATGAACCCTCCTATTATGTTTGAGTAAAGAAACTTGATGACATCCTCATCCTGGGGAATCGGGATGATTGTGAACATGTAGAACTAAAGATGACCAGTGTGATGTTTTCATGAAGCCTCTAAGCCTGGTGGTTCAGACAAAAAAAATTGGGTTTTGTAATGAAAAAGATTGGTGGGTCATACAATAAATAAGGTCTGTATGGAGTGGACCATTGAGAATTGAAAACGAGTTAATGATTGACTGATTGACAAGTAAGGTAAAATACAAATACATAATAAGTTATGTATAAAATATGTGTGATTGATTGATTGATTGATTGAAAAGTTTATTAACAGATTGCAGAATGGGTACAGTACAGTACAGCTCAATACATACAATTGTTAAAGGTATGCAGACCAGAGAAATACTTTCGTCTTGTTTACATCAGGGTCCCCCATTTTCAATTGATCATAACATATATGATACACACCCACACGACATACAGACAGACAGTGTCATGACTGCTGGGAGGGGGTTTAAACACACGTAACTGATTTACCAACATAACAGAAAAATATATATATAATATAATAATAACTAGACAATTCCGCGCGGGGAAATTGTGAAAGTGTGGGTGATGCCTCTATTATGACATCATACTGTGACATCACAAATGTTCTTGTGTGTGGTGTGAAAGCTCTGGCAGGAGTTACTGGACAAAAATCGGCGGAATAAATAAATAGTATAGATTACAATAGTGTGGAGGAGGACCCACACTAATAAATAGTATAGATTACAATAGTGTGGGTGGTGGTCACTACCTAAATATATTACAAATAATCTGATGTGGATAAAACAAACTGGTTGTTGACCATTTCTTTCATTACATCGTTGTCTCGCTAGGTGGCAGCACCCTCTCCCATCTATCGAGACTAGACGCAGTGTTGTTGCTGCTGGCGTTGCTGTAGCTACTGCACGGTTTACTAACGTTAGCTGTGTTATCTACCTTTGGCTTTGTCATGTCAAGTTAGCAAACCCTTTTCTTGGAACTTCCGTGGGTACTTACGGTGGCTAGAAAATCTGTACGGGTAACGTTTACAGAAGAGTGAGATGAAATGTCAACGTCAACATTACAGGTACTAGTGTTAGCAAGCTGTCTCAGGTTAGCTGCGTTAGCTGTAGGCTACAGCCAAAGACAGCTTTACTATTTACCATCTACTAGCAAGCAAAAAAGCAAGCTCGTCAATTAACAATTTCGGTCTTATTTTAAATTACATAGATGTTACACAATGCAGTCGTTAACCTAAAGACAGTAGCTCAATATCAATAGCTTAATCGTTGTGATGGATGAGAAGTTAAGTTAGCATTTGGATTGTATGTAACGTTAGCCTTCAGAACTGCTCCCTAGTCTGCTGCCAAAACTGAACCCGCTTGTGTTGCTTGTGGTTTGATGCTTAGCAATAAAATAGCAAAAGAAAATCGGCACCATGCGTAGCTGTATTTTGAGTTGGTGGTGTGGTTGGGAGGAGGGTATCTCTCTCCCCTTTATTTCTCTCCCACCGTGACCCACCCATGGGGGACCCTGATGTGAATGAATGAATGAATGAAAACTTTATTAACAGATTGCAGAATGGGTACAGTGCAGTACAGCTCAATACATACAATTGTTAAGGGGATGCAGACCAGAGAAAGACTTTCGTCTTGTTTACACCAGGGTCCCCCATTTCCAATTCATCGTAACATATATGACATACATGACATACAGATAGACAGTACTGCTACATCTATACATTTATGACATACCAGATTTGCAATTACAGTACTGTATTTGTGATACAAAAAGAGTCCAGAAAGAAAAGAGTATATACATTAGGCGTAGAAACTGTACATTGTAAACAAGACGAAAGTCTTTCTCTGGTCTGCATCCCCTTAACAATTGTATGTATTGAGCTGTACTGTACCCATTCTGCAATCTGTTAATAAACTTTTCAATCAATCAATCAATCAAACCCCCTCCTAATGTACAGTCTCCTCCCCATCATATGTATATACTATACTCTCTGTCAGGATCTATGGGTAACAGTAATCAAATCAAATGTATGTGTAAGGCCCGACAACACACGTTAATGTCCCCATGGGCCGCACACGTCTTTAAACAAGTCAAGAAGAAACATAACAATAAGTCAAGAACACCATAAGGTCCAACAAATTTAAAATAAATGCAAAATAAATGAATGAATGCTGTATATTTGCATATCATATATGTCACAAATGTAACAGTACTATATACCTGTATGTCATGTTACTCATGTATGTCCCTATGCCATAAATGTCATGATGTCATGTGTGTCAGGCATGCGTTGTTCATGGCACGGGGTACCACTCAGTGGTACCTCACTGAGTATTAAAGATTTGAGCAGAAGCGCGTGCACGCACATGCACGCGCTTGCGAGAACGCGCTGCGCTCGGCTCGGATCGTTGTGTTTACCTGCGGCGCTACCTCGCATTATCATAACAATAGCCGCTATAGGCTGGTGTCTTCAACCAGTCTGGGACTCTTTGTGATGTAAATATGGAACGTCCCAAGTTGCCGCTGCCCACAGAGTGCACCGCCGTCCAAAGGTGAACGACGGCGAACGAAGGGCCAAATCAAAACAGCCGTCAATTCCGAATTGACAACTGTTTTGATTCAACCCCCCACCCACCACCACTCACCCCCGGACAACAACACACTCTGCAAACAGCAGCAACCCGGGACATTCCATATCTACATCACAAACTTCGGGACTGAGTAGATAATTAATTAATCTTCTCTTTATTTTTATTATTTATATTAAAACTGAATCAAACCATAAACAAGGTTGCCTGTTGGGATGTTAGATCCTAATGTGAAAAACTGATTTTATATGTCTGCACTTTATGTGCTCATTTTATGCCTGTCTTAATTCTGTTGTGAAGCACTTTGAGCTGCAGTTTCTGTATGAAAGGCTATACAAACAAAGTGTATTATTGTGCGCGAGGGAACATATGCGCATGCGCGCGGCGTCATTATCCTGCGTGGCGGCTCAGCCCATAATAACAACGCAACGCTGGTTGTGTAGGTCATAAATGTCACTGAATTGAAAATGGGGGACCCTGATGTAAACAAGACAAACGTCTTTCTCTGGTCTGCATCCCCTTAACACTTTCAGTGCCAGCAGGGGGCGCACGATTTAGTGCTTGAATGCCCACCATCCACTTCAATGTTAGCGTTAATAACGCCTAATCTATGTTTTAAATTATGGCTATGTGTCTAATCTGCCCGTCGATTATCAATGACTCGTTTTCCAGTCAACATTGTCGAAGCGGATTGTTTTTTTATCGGTTCATTTTCGTTTTATAGAATTTTGAAAAGCCCTCATTTTCAAGGAAAATAAAAAGATTCCATGATAAACGCCCTGTACTGGAATATTCTAGAATACACAAAAACGTTGTAATTTTTCGGCCTATTTTTTTTATCGTTTTCAAATAAACGCTAGATTATCGATAGTATATGTGTATGTATGCACGCTATAGAGGCAATCTGAAAATCGATTATCTTATTTCCTCATCAGCGATCACAGCCAAACAGCCACATCACACATATGGCAAACGCTGAAATCTCAGTGAAAACAGGTCTGATTATCCTAAGACTGGTAAAATAGATTCCTTACCTGCGATCAGATGTTATCCAAAAAGATTATTCCAATTCCTGATCACCATTCCAAATATCGATCACGCTTATTGATTGATTATTGGTTGCTGTAAATATATATTCCAGGCTGATTTCCGTCTCGCGATCAGATCCCTCTTGATCAGACGTCTCGCCAGCACAATGGAGCCAGTTGGCTCCACCTCTACAGATCTACAGATCCCAGGTCAGTCTAATCGACTGACCTGCAGTTACACAGGGATAGACGATAGGGGGCGCTTTTTCCCCATCTGAGCTCCTGGAGGAGCTGCTGTACCAACGGGAGACTCGGTTGATGAAATATGAAATCAGATCGCTAATAAAAAAATAAAACGATAATTGTCGTCATCGGCACTCAATGGGGGGGGGGGGGGGCTAATAAAACTAGATATGACGTCCCTGGCACTCAAAGTGTTAAATATGTAGATGACCGACGCATGTCTTTCTGAATCAAATCAATGACTGAATAAAATTGAACTTTTATTTCACGTCATGCCACACAGACTGCCCCAGCTGTCCTAACTGGTGGGAAGTTTGTGTGGAGCGAAGGACAGAGAATAGCCTGCTTCGCTTTGACCACCCCCCCCCCCCCATGAGCAATAGCATAAATCTGCAGAGCCGCAAGCCCAACGTCTGGGTGGGGCTTCGGGGCTTGTACTCTGTGTGAGGCGGGGCGCCGGGGCTTGTACTCTGTGTTGTTTCCTGTAAAACCCGGAAGTAGTCAGTTTGTGCTGTTTATTTTTACTAGCAGTGAGGACTCGACAGCATTTGCATTTCTGTGTTCCGTGTTGCGGGTTAGGGTTAGGGTTAGGGACGGGTTATGGTTAGGGTTAAAAATAAACAGCACAAACTGACTACTTCCGGGTTTTACAGGAAACAACACAGAGTACAAGCCCCGAGTCCGACACCCCGCCCGGCGCCCATGCACAGTCACACAGAGTACAAGCCCCGAAATCCCACCTCACACAGAGTACAAGCCCCGAAGCCCCGCCCAGACGTTGGGCTTGCGGCTCTGCAGATATACCCTACTCCCCAGGAGCCCGAATAGGGAGGTGTAGTCTGGCCTACGTCATTGGTTGTTCCACCCGTATAGGGAGGTGTAGTGGTTACGTCATTTTAGTTTTTTCCTGTTCCACCCTCTGTTCCACTTAATGTATTTCCCCATTGCCCATTTCTAAATTGGCCCGTTTAAAAGAAATAAAGCATGGATATTGGCATGGTGTACCTTTCTGTCCATATTCATCCACAATCTATAGCTCAACTGCAGCCTGTCGCATCTTTTCACCGCAGCAGCTCGAACTCTCAGTGGCGAGGAGTAACGCGTGGGAGGCTCACGCTGCCCCCGTCACTTCCTGCTTCCGTCGCACCAGCGTCACCAAACCGACCTGTAGGAGTCGCTGTCCACAACGTCAAATCCCCACCCACCGGCTTTCCCACCCTCTAACACTTGCCAATTGTGTTAGTATGAACGACCGGCCAGCCGGTAGCAACTCCGAGAGCTGGGCTCGAACCCAGCGTCTCCTGCATTAGAGGCGAGCGCCTTGCCCACTGCGCCAATCAGCCGCCCTCGAATTAGGTACTTTTAACTCATTCAGCGCCAGGGGTCGCTGTCTACCTTCTGGCTAGAACGCCATTGCTGTAAGTCAATGGGGACTGCGAAACTTGCGAGTGCTTAAAATATATTTTATATTATATCTATGGATCTAATAACACCCTCGATTGTCCGTGAGTTGCTTCTGGTCAACATGCAAAAAACAGATAGTTTTTTCATCCGTACATTTCCGTTTTATACCGCTTTGAATATGAGTATAGTTTGGGTGATTCTTAGTAATCCCAGGAAAAGACGCGTTAATAGCCCTTTAGTGAAATCCAGTTATCACGTTTTCGCCTGATTATCGAATCTTCCTGAAATCAACGCTAGATTATCGTTATTATCCTTCCTCATGCAAGAATGAAATGGGCCCTGGAGCGCGGCGCTTCCCCCCCCCCCCCCTCCTGCCACCAACGGTAAACAGCACAACACAGTCCACACAGACAGCTTCGATCGTGGGAGAAAAAAATATCAGATCAACGCAAGATTTGATATATAGTGTTCTTACCCTGTCTCTGATATAATGCAAAAAAAATAATCCAATTATCTGATCGCCATTCCAAATACTGGTCGCGGAGGACCGTCCTACGTTGTCCGGCATTGCATATGAAGGAGGGGGGAGGGGCAGCCTCGTAGATGTATCATTGTAAACGCTCGTCCTGCCGGAGTATTTAAACCCCGCCCGCACAGCTCAGCTCGGCCCAGAAAACAAACGGCATAATTTCTAAGGGAGTGCAATAGCGGCCGAAGGCATTAGAGGGCGGTATTGACCGTCTGCCAGCTCAGACACATTCAGAACAGTATGCACAGCCTGCCCCGATGAATTATGAATGGCAATAGCGAATAAAAGAAATAACGATTAAAACCCGAGATATCTCGGGATTGGCGCCCAGCGAGTTAACCCGAGATACACAAAGTTATCTCGAGTTACACGAAAGAAGAAGAATCTCGGGTCTGGCACCGAATGTGTTAAGGGTACCGACCGAATCACGTCGGTACTACCGAGTACCGATTCACGTGAGATCCGCCGGTGCCACATTTCGGTACTGTTTAAAAAAAAAAAATTATATTTTTTTAAGTTCGACGACATCAATGTTTCGTTTACCGCAAAAAGAAACCTATGAAGTAGGGCTGGGCGATTCTTGCTAAAATGTGAATCACGATTTTTCTCTAAGAATTGAGATCACGATTCTCTCACACGATTCTTATTTTTTCAATAAAATCTTTTATTGCACTCTTTCTTAAACAGACAACATAACATATCAAAGTGCTTGACTTAATCATAACATATATGAAAGTGCTTGACTTATTATCTCTTGTAACATACAAAATAACTCGAGTCAGAATCGTCATCATTTTAAAAAGTTAAAAAAAATTGTTTTTAATTCTTTTAATGTTCATGATTTTGAAATTAGATTGCATAGGTCTATGAATCGAGATCGCAATTTTATTTCAATTAATCGCCCAGCCCTACTATGAAGTGTGCCTCACGTCAACGTTCACGTGCACAATACACGCTTGCCTAGGATTTGACTTGATTCAACAAAAAAGCAGTCGGGGCAAATGGCAAGCGGAAAACGGTCGCAAGTGTTGTTACACTTTACAAAGCTAGATGCAGACAACACTCGCTGCAATATTATATATTATATATCATAATAAATTATTTGAAGTTTGGATTTTTTTTTACAACGAACTGAGGTAGTTAGATAACATTTTTAGAGACTAAAGTACCGAAAAAAGGTACTGTTGGGTACCGGTATCTATTCACAGGTACTGGTATTGGTTCAAATGTGAAAGCTACCCAACCCTATTTGGAATACATGTAGGTCAGCTACATAATGGTGGACCGACTCACCCGCCTGCATCACGTTCTATGGCAGAGAAATGTCCACACTCCAGACAGCAGCGTGATACAATCCCTATAATTATGTGCATTTCCGAGAGTCCAAAAAATCCATTGTGCCTTGGCTCATTGTGTATTAGCAGGGCTCTCTTCCTCACGTCGTTAGCATCGGCTAGCCCGACGGCTATTATGAACGTGTCGAAAGATTCCAGCCAGTGAATCCACAGAATTGGTGGCTCGCCAGGCAGGGTGAGGAACAGAGAGAGATATGAGAGTAAAGAATCCATAATCCTCGTCGCCAATATTGTGTATAATAACTCACCGGACCACAACGTAATGGTAGACGTTTAACTCATTCAGCTGCAAACACGTAATATTACGTTTTTAGATCCTTTGATATTTTTCCTTTGATCCCCATTCTAAACCATCATCCGGATCATTCTATCTGTCCCTGGCTCGTCTACCTACGTTGGAATTGCAATGCCGATCGAATATCACCAGGTGACGGTATCGGATACCTTTTGAACTCGGATAGAAAGGGAACAGGAGAGTCAATGAATGAACCGGACTATCGAGACTCGCTCTGAGTGGTAGGAGCTCTTCCAAAGCAATCGCTAGCAGATCTGCATGAATGAATGAATGAATGAATGAATGAATGAATGAAAACTTTATTTAACAGATTGCAGAATGGGTACAATACAGTATGGCTCAATACACACAATTGTTAAGGGGATGCAGACCAGAGAAAGACGTTTGTCTTGTTTACATCAGGGTCCCCCATTTTCAATTCATAGTGACATTTATGACATACACAACATACATGACATCATGACATTTATGACATAGGGACATACATGACATACAGGTATATAGTACTGTTACATTTTTGACATATACGATATGCAAATATACAGTATTGTTACCCAGAGATCCTAACAGAAAATATATACATATGATGGGGAGGAGACTGTCAGTGTACATCAGGAGGGGGTGGGTGGGTGGGAGAAAATATATACATACGGTGGGAGGAGACTGTCCATTAGGAGGGGGTGGGGGGGGTTGGACATTTACGGTGGCCAGTTTCGAATTGCAGCCTCCCGTAGGTGCTCTTCAAGAGCGGATTTGAATGTGGGTAGGGATTCAAATTAATTTTTTTACGCCTGTGGGTAGGGCGTTCCACATTGTTGTGGCATAATTGCTAAACGTGTTTAGTCCCTTGTTTGTGCCGAATCTGGGTTGCACATGATTTGTGGAACTCCCTCTGGTGTTGTGGGCTCGCCTCAAAACCTATAGTGTCCCGTAAACACGTGTAATTACATATAAACGAGTAATCGCGATCGCCGATGGGATCATTGGAATTATTCTTTTTGGATTACCTTCTGGCTAAGGTAAGGACCCCCTATGTCTATTTTACCGAACCTGAAACGTGTTTTTCTAACGATCACAGCTCTGTGTTTCACCGGACGTAAAACATGCTCGGCAAACACGATCACAGTTTTGAGTTAAAACGACCCACCCCCCCCTTGATGATTTTGTGAAGGTACATATGTACATGTTATATACCTTTTGATTTGGGGGTTCAGGGAATCAACCAGAACGATTCGGGCTTATTGCACATAACGCGTTTTATCTTGCGATCTATGAAAAAAGACTGGATTATCTTGGAAATGCGCGATGTTTAGCGTGTAATAAACTACAAACTACAGTGTGTAGAAAAAAATAAAAAAAATCCATGTTGCACTACAAGTGTCTGTCAAAAGAGCCACACCATTGTCTCCACAGCTATAATACAGAACACACACACAGCTCTTCAAACATAGTGAAACACCGCGGAAACGACCATTTTAAGCTGGCCATCTAGCGGTAGAGATGGGAATTAAGCGTGGCGCTGAAAGTGTTAAAGGCACAGTCAGTTTTATTTTATTTTTGTATTTCTCCGTTCATGTTCGAATCTGGTGTTTTTATGTAAATTCGGAATTGAATTCGATATTCGAATATAATGTGACAGCCCTAGAGTGGTGTGACTCTGGGTTGTTTTAGAGAGGTGGGAACACACTCAGTCACGCTCGCTCACTCACTCACTCACTCACTCACTCACTCACTCACTCACTCACTCACTCACTCACTCACTCACTCACTCACTCTTTTTGCATCTGATCATTTCATCCCTGTTATTCAGAAAGCGATTGATCTTGTGACCAAAGCCACGCAGGAGGACAAGGCTAAGAACTACGAGGAGGCCTTGCGCCTTTACCAGCATGCGGTGGAGTACTTCCTACATGCTATCAGATGTAAGTATATATATAATATACTCTTTCTTACTATAATATACTCTAATGAGCCTGCGAAGGCCACCATCCTACCTGCAAACATACTTATGGTGGAGCACTTTAAATGTCTCGGGATTGAAATATTCCCCACTATTAGCCAGAAGGTAAGGTATAATTACTCCAGCTTGGGTGACAGGATTACGAATGATCTCAACAGATGGCCCAAATACAAAAATTCATTACAGGCCCGTGCGTCAATAATTAAAATGAATATTTTACCCAAAATTTACTTTATCAGCTCAATGCTCCCGTTACCTCCTCCTGTTGGTTACTGGCAGAAATTGCACTCTGCCTCATATAAATTCGTTTGGAACAATAAACGTCTGCACTTGAAGAGATCAACTGCCCAAAGGAGTAAACTCAATGGGGGCTTAGCATTTCCAGACTTCAAATATTATTTTCAAGCTTTCTCTCTGAGACCTCTGATCACTTGGTTTGACGCTCAAGCAGCCGTATCTTGGCGATCATTGGAGGAGAAGATGGTGTCCCCATATAGACTTCAGGATATTGTGTATACCAACATATCAATTACGATTTGGCCCTCTTATCACACATGTGATCCAGACTTGGCGTGACACCCAGAAAGTGGGTACTAACCACCATCAATGGCACACGCATTCCCCTCTATTTAATAACAATCTTCTCCTTATTGGACAACAACCTATGGTACCCTAGATGGGAAAAGAAAGGCATCCACACATTGGGGGATATCTTCGATAACTGGTCTCCGCTCCTTCCAGGATCTATCCAACGGATATGATCTCCCCGGAACCTCCTTTTTTAAATTTATTTACAAATAAGAGCAGCTCTGAAGGCTCATGGCGTTCCATGGGACGTTCCACTAGTGCATAATCGCTTTCACAAATTATTTTATGACAAAGAGACATCGAGAGGCTTCGTTTCTGACTTTTATCGCCATTTACTCATGTCCTCGTATAAAGACCTCCCCCTGGATACGATTTGGAGAAAGGATGTCCCGGAGTTGGATGTAGATTTTGATTGGGATGCAGTCTGTGAAAATGTTCGGCTATCCTCACACAACCCAGATCACCAACAGATTCATCTAAATTTTGTTCACAGGACTTATTTAACCCCTAGAGACGATTGAATTTAATGGGTCTCAGACCTGACTCTCGATGTACCTTGTGTCCAAACGGTGCCACAGGAACATTTATGCATATTATGTACTGGGAATGCCCTCCTGTTGAGATTTTTTGGGAAAATGTTACATCTCAGCTCTGACATTTTCTCTTTGACTGATTGATTGATTGAATGAAAACTTTATTTAACAGATTGCAGAATGGGTACAATACAGTACGGCTCAATACACACAATTTGTTAAGGGGATGCAGACCTGAAAAAGACGTTTGTCTTGTTTCCATCAGGGTCCCCCATTTTCAATTCATATAGATATATATACCTGTATCTCCTTCTGTATTGTTATTGAATGATGTCTCTCAATTACCGACCTCTATACATGTGAAAAGACTCATTTTGGCCGGCCTCACAGCCGCAAATTTTTTTATTGCCTCACGTTGGATTCACCCAGACAAACTGCCCGAAGGTATGGTTTCTCACCTATCTTGATGTGATATATCTGGAGATATCCACTGCACGACGTGTTATAGGTGTTAATGAATCCAATATCACAATTTGGTTGGCTGCTGTGGAAAAGATAAAAGAGCTCATATAAAATTGTGAATTTTGATTTTTGATTGCTGAGTGGTATGTGGTGTGTGTGGTTCACGTTGAGGTCCGGGGGTGAGCGGGGGAAGGGGGGGGGGGGGGGGGGGGTGGAAGAGCGATCGAGTGCCCATGTACGGTATATTGTTTTTTCGTTTTGTTTTTGGTGTTTTTTGTCTGTCTCAATTATTGTCTTGTCATGTTGTGTTAAGTTGTTGCATTGGGATGTCTTTTTATGTATTATTATTATTATTATTATTATTATTATTATTATTATTATTATTATTATTATTATTATTATTATTATTATTATTATTATTATTATTATTATTATTATTATTATTATTATTATTATTATTATTATTATTATTATTATTATTATTATTATTATTATTATTATTATTATTATTATTATTATTATTATTATTATTATTATTGTATTGTGATATGTCTTTGTTTCATGTTTGAAAAAATAAAATAAAAATATTTGATCCCAAAAAATATACTCTTTCTTAGCAAAACAATGAAAAACTAAGCATTTAAATACTGCATTGACATTCGAATCCCTTAAAAAAAGAACTCCATGCCATTCTCATCATACTACATTCTGTGTGTGTTTCAAGTTCAAGTTTGTTTTTATTTGTCACATATAAAGTACATGTATGAGGTACAAAAAATGCAGACAATGAGGTACAAAAAGGAGATATGGATGTAGTGCAAACTTTAATAAATAGATAACATATGGTGTAGTGTCTAAGTGAGTGTGTGTGTGTGTGTGTGTGTGTGTACTGCCTTTTGTCTTGTACTTGTAGTAACATTTTGGATGTGCATATTCTACAATATTACACTCTTACAAGTCAACGCAAGCTGTTGAATTCCTGAAAGTCTTTATTTTTAGGATGAAAAGTGGAGTAATCAGAGTTAATCCAGAACATTCTACAGCATTTCTGTCCTTCAGAATATATTAAAAAAAAATAAGTCTTAATCGGTTCGGTTCACGTACAAATGCACGTGACCATCTCTTCCACAGATGAGGCCCACAGCGACAAGGCCAAGGAGAGCATACGAGGGAAGTGTATGCAGTACCTGGACCGAGCGGAGAAACTCAAAGACTACCTGAAGAACAAAGACAAGCAGGGCAAGAAACCCGTCAAGGAGGCACAGAACAATGACAAGTAAGCTGTCACTCTCCTACCCTAAACCTAACCATAACCCTAAACCTAAACCTAACCATAACCCGTCAAGGAGGCACAGAACAATGACAAGTAAGCTGTCACTTTCATACCCTAAACCTAACATTAACCCTAACCCTAACTATAACCCGTCAAGGAGGCACAGAGCAACGACAAGTAAGCTGTCACTCTCCTACCCTAAACCTAGCCTTAACCCTAACCCATCAAGGAGGCACAGAGCAACGACAAGTAAGCTGTCACTCTCTTACCCTAAACCTAACCATAACCCTAAACCTAACCCTAACCCACCAAGGAGGCACAGAGCAATGACAAGTAAGCTGTCACTCCTACCCTAAACCTAACCATAACCCACCAAGGAGGCACAGAGCAACGACAAGTAAGCTGTCACTCTCTAACTCCAACTCGTCAAGAAGGCACAAAGAAATGGCGGGGAAGCTGTCACTTGAGTAGTTTAGAGGGATAGTTCGGATTTCTGGAACCCTATACCAGTGTTAATTTAGTCAACGAAAATTATGACTAAATATGGTCGTCAGCGAAGCTTTTTTCCCCTGACGACAACGAGACGAAACGTCACGTTAACACATTGAGTGCCAGCCACGAGAAATCTCGTTATTTCATGCCATGCGTTGAGTGCCAGGGACGAGAAATCTCGTTATTTAATCGTTGTTGCTTTTATTAGCTATCCATTCATTTTTCATCAATCTAGCCTCAAGTTACCATTGGGACTGTCTATGAGCTCGAACAGGGAAAATACCGCCCCTATCGTCTCCCGGATGGTAATGCACCCATTGGATTGGACTCAATGAAAATGTATGAGAAAAAAAAATCCGGATTCCACATTTTACTTCTCAGGCATGTAACCCGAGCCGATCGGATTCATTGTGGACCCTCAGAACAGCGTGGAATATGTGTTTCGAGTACCTAACGTTGGATCAATAAACGCGATTGATATTTGGAATGGCCATCAGGAATTGGAATAATCTTTTTGCAGAACATCTGATGTGAGGTAAGGAATCTATGTTACCAGTCTTGGGGTAATCAGATGTATTTTTCACATATCTCAACGTGTCTGTGTGTGTGTGTGCGTGTATGACATTAGCGCTGACCAGGAAATAGATAATTGATTTTTCAGCATAAATAGGCCGAAAAATGACGATGTGTTTTGTGTATTCCACTAAAGAGCTATTATCACGGAATCTTTTTTTTTTTGGACATTTAAAAAAAACGGTATAACACGGAAATGTACTGATGAAAAAACAATCCGTTTCGTACATGTTGACTGCAAGTCATTGATAAGCGACGGGCGTATTAGACATAGCCATAATATACAATATAGAAATAGCTCCGCGGAAATCATGAAATATCGGAAAATCAGTCTCAAATGGCTGGCATTCAAGCGATAAATAGTGTGCCCCCTGCTGGCACTCAAAAGTGTAGTTTGCAAAATAAAATCGTGCTTTATTCAACTTCAACGTCGAGACTTACTTGCTAGCTAACAGGAGCTTGTTTGCAGACAGGAAGATAACAAACATAATTGTCCGTGCGGAACCCTTATCCCCAACACATCGTTCTGCTGTTGAACAGCACACTGTTATGCTCAGGGTGTTGTTTCCCCCCGGGAGATATGGGAGGATGGACCGCACTACAGTAATGTATTAGCCGGTAGCTGTGTTGTGTATGAGAATGAAATTATCAACCTGTAAAACCCCATATTGAGCTCGAAATAAAGCACCATACAGAAAAAGAAACTCTTCTTCCTTCCCTACATTACTGCATGACGGATCGCTACATTATGTTGATCCACCACAATAGAACACATTAAATAGCTTACATAAGTCTAACCAGCTAGCACTATTGTTAGCTTATTTTGTTTAGAAAAAGCTCATGCCAACTTATGAGGCTGTAACTGAGTGGCGAGACAAAAAATAAGACTAAACGAAGACTAAAATGCTCAGACCTGTAGTTGACTAAAACTGACTAAATGAAAAATAGATCAAGGTGACTAAATATGATAAACGAAAAAGAGCATTTGACACATGACTAAAATAAAAAATTACTGACGAAATGAACACTACCCTAGACCCGATTTTCCTACTTGACCAACGATGATGTTGATTGGCAGAGTCTGTTCTCGTCCATGTCTGTACAAGCTGACTGAAGCTCTCTGGAATGTGCTTTGTGTGCACTGTGGAGTAAATTTCAGCTACCTTCAGTCAGGACCCCATTAGTTTAATCAAGACATGCATGACATACAGATATACAGTACTGTTTCATCAAGACATTTATGACATGCAAGACATACAAATATACAGTACTGTTTAAGAGAAAGAGATCATAAAAAAATATATACATTCAAAGGGGAAGAAACTGTACATTGGAGGGGGTTGGGTGGGTGGGTTTTTCGAGGCGTTGGACATTTACCGGGGCCAGTTTCTAATTGCAGCCACCTGTAAATGGGTTATATGGTTAGGGTTCCAAAATCCAGAACGATCCCTGAATAACTTTCCCCATTTGACTGCGGTAGACACTTCAATAGGTCTCAAAGAAAGAAATCACACTGAATCAAATGTAAACCTTGAGTACGATTAATTTTACAGTTTAGTCCACTCAATATGAAACATAAATGCAATCATTTGAACAGGAACATAACGTTACTGGCAGTCTTCTGCAATATATTATTTTTTTATCCACTTTTTTTCTATTTTTCTCCCATCCCAATTCCACTGTGCCAATTCTCCCCTCCCCTGTCTTGAATGTTGCTCGCCATATGCCCCCCACTGGCTGGTTGTAGGGAGGATAGAAGCCTTGCATCACGTGTCCCCTCCGATACACGAGGAGGCAGCCTGTCAGAGCTTTTCACCTGCCAGCGCGGACTCTCATTGGCGAGGTGTAACGTGTGGGAGGCTCACACTACCCCCACCATTTCCTGTCTCTGCTGTGCAGGCGTCCCCAACCGACCTGTAGGAGTCGCTGTCCACAACGTCCAGATTACCACCCATTGACTTCCACCCTCTAACTCTGCCAATTGAGTTAGTATGACGGCTGGTCCAAGCCGGAGGCAACGCCGACAGCCGGAGTCGAACCCGGTGTCTCTTGCGTTGGTGACGAGCGCAATGTCTGCTGCGCCACCCAGCCGCCCCTAGTCTTCTGTAATATATATAATTATTGTAAACATTGTGAATCGGTTTTGAATCAGTAGTGATAGAATCACCCCTACAAGTAATCAGGGCTGTACGCTAAGCTTTTTCACTAGGGGCACAGAATATTTTTTAGTGACACTTTTTTAAATAAAAATTTTACCATTATAGTGCAAAAAAATATGTTCCTCCTGCCTCATTACTGTGGTCCTTTTATTTAACATTTAAGTGCTTTTGTTTTGCAGTTTTGTATCTTTTATAATGAACCAACTGAAGTATTACCACAGCTGCAAACATTTCTTCTTTCATTGATAAGTGTATTAACAGTGTTCGGGATGGGTTTCGTTAGGATTTTATCGATACTACTACTCTTATCGATACTGCTTAACGGTTCTGTACTTTATCGATACTCTTATCGTTTTTTTTGCTTATTTTGCAATTTTCTTTTTTATTAAGAACAGAATCGACATTGCTTTATTCTTTTATATAACTATATTACTACTTGTTGATCAATTAATACAAGCAGTCAGATAAATTAACTATTTTGGGACTTTCTATTTTATTTAGAAAGTTCTTAAATCAGAATGTCCCACCCAATACTCAGCTGTTAAAAACGGTTCAATACTCCATTTTATTAGTAGAGATACTTTTAGAACAATAGCCTGATGCTGTATTTTCCGTGTGTGTGTGTGTGTGTGCACACGCTTTGCGTAGTGTCAGCTGAACTCGCACCGTGTGTGTGTGTGTGTGTGTGTGCACACGCTTTGCGTAGTGTCAGCTGAACTCGCACCTAAGGCAGGGAAATAGTCAGACAGACATCCCAGAATTATTTCATAATACAAAGTTTCTGAATGGATATTTGGATTAAACCAAGTTTTATGCAGTGATGAACAGTCTTTCCCCGCGGAACACAAGTTACTTAACGTTACACGGGTCGCGCTATAGCCTTTTCGAACGTTTCGTTTTCTCCGCTCTGCTCCACTCTGCTCTGCTTCAGCACGGACCTCTCAAGTACCCGTATGCATGTGAGCGTGTGTGCTCCTGATCGGGCAGACGGAGAGAGACTGAGGGAGGAGAGATATAGAAAACGGCCAACAAGATTTGCGACGTTTAAATTCCTCTGAAAAAAAGGAGTGAAATGCGAATGAGAGGGTTGAAATCAGTACTCGCAAAGGTGTGCGCAAATATTTGTCTCTACTCGCACAGACAAAATTCTGGCGCAATTTGCGATGTCCTCGTCGCACTGTACAGCCCTGGTAATGCCTACCATACATTAGAAGACAACAATTTGTCATAGGTTTGTTAGTCCTAGAGGTGCATACAGTACATTACAAGACCTTTCAAAGACTGGGCATATATATATAGATGGATGTACTACAATACCTGTGAATATGAGCCTACTGTATGCTATTGTTGTATTTCATTTGGTGAAACGTTCAACAAATATATTTTTATCAAATATTTTTCAAAACTTTTTTCAAAACAAACAACATAAGACACCACAAGACGATACTTCAATAATATTAACACTTTGATCGCCGGGGTTAAATTCATAATTTACCATTATTTCACATGGAGAAGTTCCCCTTCTTTGCAGGGCTATAACTTTTTTAATTTTATTGCTAAATTGACATTACTATGGCCCATTCAACGTCTTATATCTATTGTTCAGGGTGTAGCAACGTTATACTTTTTCATTCACATATTTAGACCGTATTTTAGTATGAAGTATAAGTATGTTTTTATCGTAGGGCGGCTACATGGCGTAGTGGGCAAGGCACTCGCCACGAAATCTGGAGACGCTGGGCTCGCCTGTTCGAGCCCAGCGCTCCACATTTGCTTTCAGTTTAGCTGGTCGTCCGTACTAATACACATTGGCCGTATTAGGGGGTGGGAAACTGATGGGTGGGGATCGGGCGTTGTGGACAGCGACTCCTACAGGTCGGTTGGTGCGCCTGCGCAGTAGAATCAGGAAGTGTCGGGTGCAGCGTGAGCCTCCCACGCGTTACTCCTCGCCACTGAGAGATCGAGCTGCGCAGGTGAAAAGATGCGACTGCTGTTACCTCAAGTACCGGAGGGGACTTGTGCTATGTATGACTTAGTCCACATTGCAGCCGGCTTGTGGGAGGCAAGAAACAGCGTTCGTGACAGGGGAGGGTTGAATTGGATGATACGAAATTGGGATGGGAGAAAATATAGAAAAAATGGGAGAAAAAGTGGATAAAAAAAAAGTATGTTTTTATCGTTTTCTGCAGCTTTCTCCAGAACTTGATTTATAGCCCTAAATGCATTATATTGATGATCAAATACAGTTTGGTAGGAATCTGTGCCAGATAAAAAATTTCAAATGGACGTACTTCTAGAAGTTACTACGTATGATCTGATGATGGGCGGGGGGTCGTTTATAATTCCGTGGGCAACGTTATATCATTCATCTAGTGTGGGTGATATGATCATTAGAGCAGTTAGTATAGAAGACATTACAAAATAACGCTGAAACTCACCGTAGCTTCCTCTCGCCGTTGGGAGATGATCGTGGAACAGAATTTTTTCTATTATGGGATGTCGAAATATCCTATCCATTTCCAGGTTGTATAATAGTATATACGTCCAAATCATGTTGTTTATCGAGTTATTGGTAACGGATCACTATCCGTCATGATCAGCTCGAGTCCTGGGACTATTACCGAGTGATCGGACCAAATTGAAATGAGCACCAGCTTCCACTTCCTGTTTCTTCCCTGGGCGATCCGCCGATCGGCCACCAGATGGCGCTCTTGTACCGTTAGAGAGTTGATAGGGGCTCACCAGTACATCTCATGTCTCCGGGGGAGAAATATGATTTCGATCACAGATTTTTGAAATATTGATATCAAAGACGCTGTCCAGCGTCTTCGGCAGAATAAGCATGGCGGGGAATGACGTGTTCCAGCGTCAACGGCGATTAAAGTGTTAACTACAATAACGATAACGCAAATAATAATGAATACAGAGTAAAAATAAAAACAACACACCAAATGACAGAAAAACAACACCACAAAATACATTAGACATTTCCTCCCCCACTCCCACCCCAGGACCACCGGTCCCCCCAGGACCAACCCCGCTCCGCCGCTATATGGTGGTCTTAACCTTCTCGGCCGCTGTGACCCACAGCTCAATGCTGGCCTGTCCCACCCCAACTATACGAGCAGTTGAGATTTCCATATAAATAACATCCAGTAGTGTCGGAGACCAATTCATCATTGTGAGTTTCTCAGGTTCCTTCCACCTCATGGCTATCAGCTTCTTGGCTGCAGTCACGCCCACCAGAATGATTATCTTTTGTTGTATGGATGCTGGTAGTAATGATTGTGAGTGTGTGTAAAAAGCAGGGGCAGAGAGGAGAGAGGAGAGATCGCTCCGAGACTCGCACCGTATGAGCCTTTCTCCCTCTCTATCTGTCTCTCTCTCTCTCTTTCTCTATCTCTCTCTCTCTCTCTCTCTCCCTCTCTCTCTTTTTGTCTCTTTTGTGGAAGTGCTGTCTGACAGGGAAACCGCTTCCGCATTATTTCCACTCGCTCCGTTTGGTCATAACTTCAATGTTACACTAACTTCCTCTAATTGTTGATTGTGGGCGGTGGCTACAACCACAGAAGGAGCTGAGGTATGCAGATCAGAATTCTTACACGTCACAGATCGACGTAAATTCAGAATGGCTTGGTTTAGTGGGGGAGGATCTTGTCTCAGCTGAACTGGAGGAATGCGACTGAATGATAATTTCACATTTAGTCAGTGTTGGTACAACCCCACATTGCTAGAAAACAATGCAAACCACTGGAAAAGGCCATTTATAAGATGGTTCCCCTTTAAAATGTATTTGTTGATGATTAGGGTTGTGGGAGGCTAATGTAACATTTGTCCAAATATCATCCTAGTCAAACTCAGAGTCTAATTCTGGGATGTCCCCTCGCCAGACTGTATCCAATGATAATTTTTTATATGTGGATTTGATTATGAGTGTATAAAAATCTGAGACAAATCCTCTTGAGGTTGTCCTGTCCCTGATAAGCTTAATAAAACGGTGTGTGGGTGTAATGTTTGAGCCCACGGCACCCCATGAGCCTTGAGCGCCGACCTTAGTTGCAAGTAGAGGAAGAATGATTTGCCATGGACATTTGACAGCACAAGACCTCTGTTCGTTACGCCATGTTTGAATTACGTGGGATATGATCGGTCCATATCATAATTGGCATTTTGATATAGGGGTGTTGGAGTATACTACATCCTGTAGTATAGTATTGTGGTGAGACCGCTGCTGCTTCTAAGGAGCCACAGCAATTTCAGGGTCAAACCAGCTTATCAGGGGTCTCAGCGAAAAGGACCAGAAGTACAACTTAAAATCGGGGATTGCCAAACCCCCATCCTGTTCACTACGTTGAGTGGTAGTTCTTTTGATTCTCTGCCGTTTGTTATTCCAAATAAATTTAGAATACTTTCAACACAATTTTCAAGAACATTCAGCACCATATGACATGATACAGGCTAAAGAGAGCCTAATATAATGTCATAAGAAATGGTAATTAAAGAATCTGGCTAAAGGCAACTAAGTGTATGGTTAATATTTTTTATTTATTTACTTATTAAATTCCTATTTTTATCAAAGACATTTGTAATAGAAGGCCCTACTCCGGTCCCGTCGCATGTTGGCATCCTATCCAGCAACTGTCGGTAGAATCTGACCTGATCAAACTGATTAGGCAAAATCTATTGGACACTCGACAACGGAACTAAGTAAATATAGATTCCACAAACGGACTGTTATGGATTCATGTGCTACGATGAGGGAATGTTTGGGTGCACACAGATCATCTATTTCCATCAGAGAAGAACTTTGGCCTTCTGTCTCTTGCTCCTTGAATGCTGTTTCCTCAGAGAGGCTTGATACCATGCCATGGTTATATTGTGCTTGGTTTGCTTTCCATTAGGATGCTTTGAACCTTCTTCACAGCTCACAGCCGAAGAGGGAGGACAGGCTCGACAGAGGAGTCCCAATAATATTCCCATTTATGTTCAGAAGTCTTGATGTCTTGTTGAAGTCTGTGGGGCTGATATTACATTACAATACAATAGATTCAGATACTTTCATTGACCCTGTGCTGTAGGGGTGTTAATAAAATGTATTGTTTAGATGCACAGATTAATGCGCTAAATAACCAAAGTCAGACAAATTGATGGTTAAATGATGGTTAGTAGCAGCTTTATTGGTGGTCTATGTTTGTGTCATGTGTTTCTTCTTCATGTGTTCCTGTAGGAGTGACAGCGACAGCGAGGGTGAGAATCCAGAGAAGAAGAAACTACAAGAGCAGCTTATGGGTGAGTCTGTCTGTCTACACATGCTTCCATAACGTATGTATGTGAGAGTGCACATGATTTCATAATGTATGTATGTGAGAGCCAGTGATGCGTTGCTCATGGGACGAGGTTGCAAAGTTTTGTGAGCAGAAGCGCGTGCACACACACGCACGGATGTGGACGCGCGTGCACACAGGAATGCGCTGCACTCAACTGATGCGCCAACTCGCAGTACCCACCTGGCTAATTTGCATATCAATAGCGCCGGTCGTCAGGTGTTACATTCCATTCGTAGAGGCAATTAGGCACTGTTTTTAGTCTGTCCTTATGCGAGGGAACATTTATACGCATGCGCGGGATTAGCGTGCCGTCATTAGCGTGCATGCAACCAGTGTTGATATGAGCATCGCAACACTGGTGAGAGCACATGATTTCATAACGTATGTACTGTATGTGAGAGTGCACATGATTTCATAACGTACTGTTAGGGGTGGGCGATATGATGATATTAAATAAATATCGGGTACAGTTGCATTAACTCATTGACCGCCGGGGATTAGCCGGGCCCCGTTCTAGCACTGCCACACTTTAAAAGATAGGAGTGGATCACCTTGTTTGTAGAGCTATAACTATATTCTATATTATAGCTATGGATACAATACTATGGCCCATTTGACATCACCTATCTATCGTTCAATATGTGAAAAAGAATTAATATCTTCATCCATATGTTCCCGTGTTATACCGTGGTGAATATAAGTATGGTTATAGCGTGGTCTGGGGTAATTCCCGAAGGGCTGAGTAATAGCCTTATACGTCAATTCTACTATAAACGTCGTTTTTTGATGCTTTGATTGTCACCAACGGCATACGTTGTGGAGTAACGTTACACAGACATGTTGCGATCGGGGTGAAGACATGGTTGGATCACAGCAGGGTTGATATTATATAGCCCTTACCTTCACTAGGATGTACTCCAAAAAGAATATTCCAATTATCTGATCGCGAGACCCAGTATTGGTGTCGATCGTGTCGCCAACATAATCCATCATGCATCGGGAGCATTCGACGCTCTGTCCATTTGCCCGACAAAGAAAAGTGAGCCCGTGACATTTGTCCGTTGCACAGGCAAGGTTTCAAAGGGTGCTCGATACCGCCGTCTAGCTGGATGCGGCCGGTATTGCACTTTGGCAATCTCAGACTCATTCCCTATGGTAACACCAAGGTCCCTGGATGAATAATAAAAAAATATCAAATAACGAGTATACTCATTGTTGGCGTTCAAGCGTTGGCTCCCAATAACGAGTAAACTCGTTGTTGGCGGGGAATGAGTTAACTTCTGAAACACAATGTTTTGCACACACCCTGTATTTGGATGTTATTGTAAGCCTAGTATATCTTGTCACGTCGGTTTCTAAGCCGCCGCGGCTGAGATGAGACAGTGGAAAAGCGGCCTAAGAGAATACTTCATAATGTTTCATGCAATTAAAAAGTAAATATATATATATTTAATACACATGATGCACACACACACCTTTACAGTGTTTTGTTTACCAGTAGGATGTTATAACATTGCTGATAATAAAAATTATTATTATTTTCTCACAGTAGTGTGTGTGTGTGTGTGTGTGTGTGTGTGTGTGTGTGTGTGTGTGTGTGTGTGTGTGTGTGTGTGTGTGTGTGTGTGTGTGTGTGTGTGTGTGTGTGTGTGTGTGTGTGTGTGTGTGTGTGTGTGTGTGTGTGTGTGTGTGTGTGTGTGTGTGTGTGTGTGTATTTTTGGCTAAAGTGGATAGAGAAAACAGTACTTTGCAAAAGTCTTAGGCACTCAAGATCTATTTTTTATATAAATTGTCTTAGATGTTAATAAAAGAAAATCTGTATTAGTGTGTCAGTAGACTACTCTTTTAGATTTTTTTATAAACTTTGAAAACTATTATTTTTGAAAGCATCTTCATGGTTTAATGCAGACATGTTGCAGGGACTATTATAATCATCATGTTGGCGTGTCTCTCTCTCTCCCTCTCCCCCTCCCTCCAGGGGCCATTATCATGGAGAAGCCGAACGTCAGGTGGACTGATGTGGCTGGTCTGGAAGGAGCCAAGGAAGCCCTGAAGGAGGCTGTTATCCTGCCCATCAAATTCCCTCACCTCTTCACAGGTCTCTGTCTATGTCTCTCTACCCCTCACTCTCTCACCTCTTCACAGGTCTCTGTCTCTCTACCCCTCACTCTCTCTCACCTCTTCACAGGTCTCTGTCTATGTCTCTCTACCCCTAATTTAGTCGTTATGCCAATTCCCTTCCTGGTTGTTGGTTGTTGCACGCATTGCCCCACTGTTGGTCTGGGGACGGTGTAGACCAGGGGTCTGCAATTAAGTTTGACCTCAGGGTAGGCATTTTCCATCTGTTATCCCAGCCCACGTGACCATTTCTAGCATTTCCATTGGCTATAGTGACAGACATAGATAATGATTGTGGAAATACAACAAATCTACGAAACCACTTACTGAGACATCACCCAGACGTGACATTATGCAAAAGCCAATGTTCCAATAAAAAGTACATTCATGTTACTGCTTGAGAGTCAATTCTTAATGCAAACATTGATATTTTTAACAATGCAACATGTTAGAGGGTTCCTTCTAGAACCATTTAAATTTGATAGCATTGAATCTAATTTAATCGAAAATCTAATCGATTCCGGACCTTGTGAATCGGAATCTAATGTAATCGGAAATCGAATTGATTCAGAACCTTGTGAATCGAATCGATTTGGGAAATCATTGGCGATACCCAGCCCTAATAGATATATAGATATATAAAGAAGAAGAGAAGTGATACTGAATCGTCATACTGATTTCCCTCAATATCGCCAATCCCTTGTCTGTCTGTCTGTCTGTCTGTCTGTCTGTCTGTCTGTCTGTCTGTCTGTCTGTCTGTCTGTCTGTCTGTCTGTCTGTCTGTCTGTCTGTCTGTCTGTCTGTCTGTCTGTCTGTCTGTCTGTCTCTCTCTCACTCTCGCCCTCTGTCCCCCTCTCTGTCTGTCTCTGTATCTCTCTGTCCCTCTCTCTCTCTGTCCCTCTCTCTCTCTGTCTCTCTCTCTCCCATTCTCCTTGGTCCGTCACACACACAGTCCATATCCTCCGCTGTGTCGAACTGTGTATGTGACCCTGTCCTCTGGTGTCTCCCAGGCAAGCGCACTCCGTGGAGAGGCATCCTGCTGTTCGGCCCCCCCGGGACGGGGAAGTCTTACCTGGCCAAGGCCGTGGCCACCGAGGCCAACAACTCCACCTTCTTCTCCGTCTCCTCCTCGGACCTCATGTCCAAATGGCTGGGCGAGAGCGAGAAGTGGGTGTCTCTCCCTTCTTAGTCGCCTAACGGGACTTTGTTCACAAATCGAATAGTTGATTTAATAACAGATGTATAATATGGCTGTCGGAAAAACAAATATTCAAGATTTAATTTGAATCTGAGAAAGATATTTATTGTTTTATTGTGGATCCCCGTTAGTCTACACCAAGGTGAGACTACTCTTCCTGGGGTCCAAACATTTAAAATATAAACACAAAAGAAATTATAATATAAAACCACAAACATTGAAGTACTCACAAGAAAACATCACAACAAAAACAAACAAAACAAGTGAATCAAAGCTCACTCGAAGTCAAATATCACAACAATTCTCCAACCATAGAATACATAATATTCCATAATCAGTCCATAAGAACAAAACAGACCAAATTGTTTATGATTTTAACTAGGGATGCTCGATATTGGCTTTTTTACCGATACCGATATACCGATATTGTCCAACTCTTAATTTCCGATACCGATATCAACCGATATCAACTGATACCGATATATGCAGGGTCCCCCCCCTCCCCCCCCCCCCAAAATAGAATAATTTCAGGTAATTAACATTACATATCTCTTGTTGTGGAATTAACACAACATTATGCATACTTTTGACAATAAATAAAATCAGAATTTGTTCTTACTTGCTTGCCTGGGTAAATAAAGGTTATAGAAATGTAAAAAAAATAATAATAATAATAATTTTTAATTTTTTTTAAACCGATATCGATATTTTCCGATATCACATTTTACTGCCGATATCGGCCGATAATATCGGTCGGCCGATAATATCGGACATCCCTAGTTTTTGGTAGAGGAAAAGTAAAGCATGAATCTAATGCTTGCCTTGTGGTATATCCATGTCTCATATTCGTTGGGTACAGTTGTGAGTGCAAACCCTCCGGTTTCCCAGTATTCCAGATATTAAACAAAAAAGTTACCAGGCTACATGCCATGCTCTGTTCCACTGTTTGACCACCAAATTACCAGTTGTAAAGTATGTACCGGTACATAGATTAATTAGAAACAGTATTGTTATGAGGTGAACTGGAAACACATGGCCGGTTCTTGTCCTTTTTCCCCCCGTGATTTTGGAAGAATGTTTCTACAGTATGAAAACATGGGTGTTAACAAAGCACTGCCCCATGCCTAAGGATCGTTTCCTATTGGTGCTGCCTATAACAAAGCACAGCCCCATGCCTAATGATCGTTTCCTATTGGTGCTGCCTATAACAAAGCACAGCCCCATGCCTAATGATCGTTTCCTATTGGTGCTGCCTATAACAAAGCACAGCCCCATGCCTAAGGATCGTTTCCTATTGGTGCTGCCTATAACAAAGCACAGCCCCATGCCTAATGATCGTTTCCTATTGGTGCTGCCTATAACAAAGCACAGCCCCATGCCTAAGGATTGTTTCCTGTTGGTGCTGCCTAGAATAGAAGATACAATAATGACACACAATGCACTTGTCAATTGTACCTATTTCACACCCACTTTTATCATTAATATTCAAATGTCATTAGAATTTGCCTCATCTCAGCCTATTCATAGTCTAATGGTATTCGTATGGTATTCTACTGTGTCTGTTTTTTTTTTTTTTTTTATTAATTCCCTCTCTACTTTCTCTCTTCTCCTACTCCCTCTCTCTCTCTTCTCCTACTCTCTCCCTCTCTCTCTTCTCCTACTCTCTCCCTCTCTCTCTTCTACTACTCTCTCTTCTCCCTCCCTCCCTCCCCTCCCCCGCCCCCGCCAGGCTGGTGAAGAACCTGTTTGATCTGGCTCGCCAGCACAAGCCCTCCATCATCTTCATCGACGAGGTGGACTCCCTGTGCGGCTCCAGGAACGAGAACGAGAGCGAAGCGGCGCGCAGGATCAAGACCGAGTTCCTGGTGCAGATGCAGGGTGAGGACTTAACCCTTTCACTGCCACACTACAGACGGTTAACCTTTCACTGCCACACTACAGACGGTTAACCTTTCACTACCACACTACAGAAGGTTAACTTTTCACTACCACACTACAGAAGGTTAACCGTTCACTACCACACTACAGAAGGTTAACCTTTCACTACCACACTACAGAAGGTTAACCTTTCACTACCACACTACAGAAGGTTAACCTTTCACTACCACACTACAGACGGTTAACCTTTCACTACCACACTACAGAAGGTTAACCTTTCACTACCACACTACAGGGGCTTAACTTTTCACTACCACACTACAGAAGGTTAACCGTTCACTACCACACTACAGAA
The DNA here is from genome assembly GCF_963971535.1 of Notolepis coatsorum. NCBI lineage: Eukaryota > Metazoa > Chordata > Actinopteri > Aulopiformes > Paralepididae > Notolepis > Notolepis coatsorum. The sequence goes on along the minus strand of NC_140182.1, from coordinate 29,892,608 downwards.
GGTTAACCTTTCACTGCCACACTACAGAAGGTTAACCTTTCACTGCCACACTACAGAAGGTTAACCGTTCACTACCACACTACAGAAGGTTAACCGTTCACTACCACACTACAGAAGGTTAACCTTTCACTACCACACTACAGAAGGTTAACCTTTCACTACCACACTACAGAAGGTTAACCTTTCACTACCACACTACAGGGGGTTAACCTTTCACTACCACACTACAGGGGGTTAACCTTTCACTACCACACTACAGATGGTTACCATTTCATTACCACACTACAGAAGGTTAACCTTTCACTACCACACTACAGAAGGTTAACCTTTCACTACCACATGGGGTTAATTCACCCTTTCACTACTACACTACAGAAGGTTAACCTTTCACTACCACACTAGTGAAAGGGATAACCCGCTGTAGTGTGGTAGTGAAAGGCTTAACCACCTGTAGTGTGGTAATGAAAGGGTTAAAGATACAAAAGAAGAGAAGATTACTTTAAAGATACAATGTGCAATATTTTCAATGACAGACTTTTTTTGTTAGAATTTTGCTCCAAACACACATCTTAAACTAAAGGATAAGACCAGTATACATTTAAAAATATATACATTATTCTTATAATGAACATAGCCTATGAAAAGACAAAACCTACAATGCGTTTCTTTTACTTACGAGTATGGTCTGTCTAGCCAACCACAATACCACTCCAGAGTACAAAACGACTTGCTGAATAATATACAATACCACTCCAGAAGAGTACAAAAACTACTTGTTGAATAATATACAATACCACTCCAGAAGAGTACAAAAACGACTTGTTGAATAATATACAATACCACTCCAGAAGAGTACAAAAACGACTTGTTGAATAATATACAATACCACTCCAGAGTACAAAAACTACTTGTTGAATAATATACAATACCACTCAGAAGAGTACAAAACTACTTGCTGAATAATATACAATACCACTCCAGGGCCCTATTCCCCGTACCTGGTTCAACTAAGTCGATCAAAAGTCCCATTATCCAGATTCAATTAACCCGATGTTTGAATCCTCGCTTTCCCTGTTCCTCGAACGCTGATTCAGTCTTGTTAATTCGAACCAGACTTGATACTCAGGATAATTGCGCGCGGCCGCCTCAGCTGAAAAGACAGCAGGTGTCGATCGCAGAAATCCTGATTTTCTAACGGCATTGATTGATTGATTGATTTAAAACTTCATTAACAAGATTGCAGAATGGGTACAATACAGTACGGCTCAATAGCCTCGCCGACAAGTTAAATGCATAATCTATAGGCTAATGTTAAGTCCCTCATTACCCCAATCAATCAGATTATATTTATTTAAATGTGCCGGCAGTAGGCTTAATAGAAAGTGAATATTCGAATGAGATCTATTGCTAGCGAAAATAATTAGTTCAACTTTCAGAGTAAGTAGATACAAACAAGCCCAAAGAGTATCTAATTGATACGAATTAATAGATACTTATGAGGATATCTGTACTGTATGCGCTCGGCTTATGTATCATGTACTTTATATATAAATACATGGTTCCCATTTCCCAAAGTTTCAAGGCGCGACCCGAAATAACGTGTCAGAGAGGCTTGGAGGCTATACAGTTTCACTATTAATCAGGTTTTAATCTGTTTCGGACATAATCCATACATGCATTGAATTGATTAACCTTTGGTTTTTTACCAGTGCAGTGACACTTTATGTTCATCATCAGATAACAGTGCTTGAACAGATAAATGCATTTTCTCAAATGCATTAATGTCAACGGCTCATTCAATTTCTCAAATCCGTCAAACAGCGCATCTCATCTGACATTTTAATCCCAGTTACAATATCACAATAACGTGTGAGTGACAGTGATACAATTCAACAATCCACAGATTCAGAGTCCTCGTAATTCATAATCCACAGTCCACGCATAGACACTTCAATTTATGCTTGAATGAAACACAATCCGGGCGCTCCGTTACGCAAATACATTAACCGCAGAGAATATGAAACTAATCAGAGCCAAACGCCCGATTTCATTCATTAAAAATATCCCAGCGGGATTCACATTTGCAATGCGCCGTTATTAAAATAACCACATGAAGTGTGTATCGCGACTCCGAGCGCCGTATCCGTATAAATATGACGTGCATTCCGCTTCCGCATTATTTCCACTCGCTGCTCATATAAACGTATCACAGTTGATTGTGGGCGGGCGGTGGCAGATCAGAATTCTTACACGTCACAGATCTGCGTAAATTCGAATGGCTTGGTTTAGTGGGGGAGGACCTTGTCTCATCTGAACTGGAGGAATGGGACTGAATGAGAATTTCACATCTAGTCAGTGTTGGTACAGCCCCACATTGCTAGAAAACAATGCAAACCACTGGAAAAGGCCATTTATAAGATAGGGGACCTTTAACACATTGGATGCCAGAGGGCGCTACGGTCATTGGGCTGTTGTCTGCCATCGCTTTGTTCAATGGAGAGAATGCCGTGTTTGCTAGTGCTTAAACTATATGAACTATTATAGCTATGGATCTAATAACGTTGTCGATTGTCAGTGAGTTTCTTCTGGTCAACATGTAAATACCGTGGTGAATATGAGTATAGTTTGGGTGATTCTGAGTAATCCCAGGAAAAGATGCGAAAATAGCCCTTTAGTGAAATCCAGTTATCACGTTGTCATTTTTTGCCTGATTATCGAATCTTCCTGAAATCAACACTAGATTATCGTTATTATGTCTCCTCATGCATGCATGAAAGGGGGCTTGTAGCGGGGCGCCCCTGCGTGCTGTGATGTGACCAACGGTACACAGCACACACACATTCCACACAGACAGCTTCGATCGCGGGAGAAAAAAATATCAGATCAACGCAAGATTGGATATATAGTGTCCTTACCTTGTCTCTGATGTAATGCAAAAAAAAGAATCCAATTATCTGATCGCCATTCCAAGTACTGGTCGCGGTACTCCATCCCACGTTATCCGGCATTGCATATGAAGGAGGGCAGCCTAGTTGATGCATCGTTGTAAGCGCTTGCCTCGCCGGAGTATTTAAACCCCGCCCACACGGCTCAGCTCGGCCCAGAAAACAAACTACATCGTTTCAAATGGTGTGCAATAGCGGCTGCAAGGCGTTAGAGGGCGGTATTGACCGTCTGCCAGCTCAGACACATTCGGAACAGCATGCACAGGCTGCCCCGATGAATTATGAATGGCAATAGCGAATAAAAGAAAAACAGATCCAATAACGAGTATACTTGTGGTTGGCACGCCACGGTTGGACGGCAAAAACGAGTATACTCGTTTTTGGCGCAGAACCAGTTAACAGTACCACAACAATTGATCACCTGTAAGCGATGATTGATTCCTGGTCTCTGATTGGCAGGTGTGGGGAACAACAATGATGGCGTCCTGACTCTGGGAGCCACTAACATCCCCTGGGTCCTAGATGCCGCTATCCGCAGAAGGTCAGTGCAGGCTCCCCGGAGAAGTAGCTGTGTTGTGTTTGTTTTTGTTTTTGTTTGTGTGCATTTCATGTTTTTTTTTCAGCATCTTGGGTTATATGGGCAACTACCATTCATGCCTATTGGACCCTTCTGATTTCCTGCATGTTCTTGTTGTTTTATCTCACATTTCTGTGTGTGTGTGTGTGTGTGTGTGTGTGTGTGTGTTTGTTGTTCCCGTTTTTATGATTGTTTTTAAAGAGGCTATAGATAACATTTGTATGTAGTGTATCATAAAATAAGATACATCCACATAGCTTTTAGAGAGGTGCAAAATAAAAGTATTGCTTTTCCCCACAAAGAATTATCGATGAATGAATTTATCATTTAAAAAAAGGTTTGCCTGTCCAAAATGAATGTTGTCGTTTACATGTTGCGTGCATGTATCCCCTGCCTACATCCCATTTCCCCACGTGGAACGCACCTGATTGTGCATTGCCATGAAATTACATGCTGGTGCTCTAGTGCGACATCTAGTGGCTGAATGTTATCTATAGCCCCTTTTAAATAGTGACTTCAGCGTACCTTGGGCTAGTCTCTAAATGAAAATATATGACGGACTATACGATCCTCTGTGTTTCTGCGCTGCAGGTTCGAGAAGCGTATCTACATCCCCCTGCCGGAGGAGCCGGCGCGCTCTGTCATGTTCCGTCTGCACCTGGGCAACACGCCACACAGCCTGAGCGACGCCGACCTGAGGCAGCTGGCCTGCAAGACGCAGGGCTACTCCGGAGCCGACATCAGCGTCATCGTGCGGGACGCACTCATGCAGCCCGTGAGGAAGGTCCAGTCCGCCACGCACTTCAAAAAGGTCTGTGTTGTGGCGTCCTGCTAGCTCAGTGGGCCGTGTTGTGGCGTCCTGATTGATTGATTGATTGAAAACTTTATTAACATATTGCAGAATGGGTACAATACAGTACGGCCCAATACACACAATTGTTAAGGGGATGCAGACCAGAGAAATACTTTCGTCTTGTTTACCTCAGGGTCCGCCATTTTTTATTCATCATAACATTTATGACATACACGACATACAAATATACAGTACTGTTTAAGAGACAGTTTCTAAAAGAGAATATATACATTTGAGGGGGAAGAAACTACATTGTGGGGGGTTGGACATTTACCGGGGCCAGTTTTGAATTGCAGCCTCCAGTAGGTGCTCTTTGAGAGCAGTTATGAAGGTGGGTAGGGATTCACATTATTTTACGGCTGTGGGTAGGACATTGTTGTGGCATAATTGCGAAACGTGTTTAGTCCCTTGTTTGAGCCGAATCTGGGTTGATCCTGCTAGCTCAGTAGGCTGTGTTGTGATGTCCTGCTAGCTCAGTGTAAGGTTTGTGTCGTGGCGTCCTGCTAGCTCAGTGAGCTAAGGTCTGTGTTGTGGTCATGCTAGCTCAGTGGGCTAAGGTCTGTGTTGTGGTCATGCTAGCTCAGTGGGCTAAGGTCTGTGTTGTGGTCATGCTAGCTCAGTGGGCTAAGGTCTGTGTTGTGGTCATGCTAGCTCAGTGGGCTAAGGTTTGTGTTGTGGCGTCCTGCTAGCTCAGTGGGCTAAGGTCTGTGTTGTGGTCATGCTAGCTCAGTGGGCTAAGGTCTGTGTTGTGGTCATGCTAGCTCAGTGGGCTAAGGTCTGTGTTGTGGCGTCCTGCTAGCTCAGTGGGCTAAGGTCTGTGTTGTGGTCATGCTAGCTCAGTGGGCTAAGGTCTGTGTTGTGGCGTCCTGCTAGCTCAGTGAGCTAAGGTCTGTGTTGTGGTCATGCTAGCTCAGTGGGGCTAAGATCTGTGTTGTGGTCATGCTAGCTCAGTGGGGCTAAGGTCTGTGTTGTGGTCATGCTAGCTCAGTGGGCTAAGGTCTGTGTTGTGGCGTCCTGCTAGCTCAATGAGCTAAGGTCTGTGTTGTGGTCATGCTAGCTCAGTGGGGCTAAGGTCTGTGTTGTGGTCATGCTAGCTCAGTGGGGCTAAGGTCTGTGTTGTGGTCATGCTAGCTCAGTGGGCTAAGGTCTGTGTTGTGGTCATGCTAGCTCAGTGGGGCTAAGGTCTGTGTTGTGGTCATGCTAGCTCAGTGGGCTGAGGGGGAGCATGTCTATGTTCCCCGGGTCCTATGTTCCCCGCTTGATTGATTGATTGATTGATTGAAAATTTTAGACCACCAGCCCTGATTGCAAACTCTAACCTTAACCAACTTCGAAAGAGGGCCTAAGCTTAACCAGTTCGAAACAAGGCGGACATTAATAATTAATAAAATAATAAAAATTAATAACATTTTCAATCTATTAATCAATCAATCGGGGAACATAGGACCCGGGGAACATAGGGATGATCCCGGCTGAGGCACACGCCATGTACTGTAGATGTCACAGGTTCAAACTCAGTTGAAGTTTGTTGCATCAGGTCTATTTGAACCAGAATTGACAGAGAAGGAACTACAAGTTTTGGAAGCTGAGCGGGCAGGAAGGGAGGCTGAGCCTGAGGGGAGGGCCAGAATACCTAAATAAACACAAGAGAAACGTGAATAAGAGAGATTTTGGAAGGTGCATCTCTTTACTTTTGACTGGGCTAGGCTAGCCGTTTCCCCCTGCCTCCAGTTCTTGTGCTAAGCTAGACTAGTGTGTAACAGGATCTCTCTCTCTACTGGACACTACTCTACTGTCTGATAAGAACATTTCCCAAAATGTTGGGATGTTCCTTTTAAGGAAAAAACATGTCTATGTGGATAAATATGGAGAAAACCAGAATGCATGCTATTTCACTTGTTAAATATGATGTTCTACTGAGGAAAGAATGTGCATAGGCATTGTGCTTACAGTATGTAAGCTACCTAGGTACACGTGTAATTGGCCTATGAGACTCATTAGAACCTTTTGATACCGTTTGCACCCACTTCCTCAGAACATAATGCAGATACATCCGATTATAATGTGAGCTTCCCATTTGGAAAAGGATGATGTTTTTGAAGTGTGAAGGCCTCAAGACCAATGATCGGTTTAGTAGTTGGCCACTAGGATCTGGGGAGTGGAGCCAGGTCGTGAGAGAAGGGATCTGGGGAGTGGAGCCAGGTCGTGAGAGAAGGGATCTGGGGAGTGGAGCCAGGTCGTGACAGAGAGGGGATCTGGGGAGTGGAGCCAGGTCGTGACAGAGGGGGGATCTGGGGAGTGGAGCCAGGTCGTGACAGAAGGGATCTGGGGAGTGGAGTCAAGTCGTGACAGAAGGGGGATCTGGGGAGTGGAGCCAGGTCGTGACAGAGAGGGATCTGGGGAGTGGAGCCAGGTCGTGACAGAAGGGATCTGGGGAGTGGAGCCAGGTCGTGACAGAGAGGGATCTGGGGAGTGGAGCCAGGTCGTGACAGAAGGGATCTGGGGAGTGGAGCCAGGTCGTGACAGAGAGGGATCTGGGGAGTGGAGCCAGGTCGTGACAGAAGGGATCTGGGGAGTGGAGCCAGGTCGTGACAGAGAGGGATCTGGGGAGTGGAGCCAGGTCGTGACAGAGGGGATCTGGGGAGTGGAGCCAGGTCGTGAGAGAGAGGGGATCTGGGGAGTGGAGCCAGGTCGTGACAGAAGGGATCTGGGGAGTGGAGCCAGGTCGTGACAGAAGGGATCTGGGGAGTGGAGCCAGGTCGTGACAGAAGGCTAAAACACTTGTCCCATTGGATTGGATTGGAGCCTGGTGATGAGAGGGTGCACAGTGTTAAGTTTCTCAATACTAAAACCATCTGTTTAAACCCCCTTTTTTTATAATGTTTGTTCAGGTATGCGGTCCGTCTCGTAGCAACAGCCAGCTGGCGGTAGACGACCTCTTGACCCCGTGTTCCCCGGGCGACCCCGCCGCCATAGAGATGACTTGGATGGAGGTGCCTAGCGATAAGCTGCTGGAACCCATAGTCTGCATGGTGAGAGAGAGAGAGACACACACACACACACACACACACACACACGCACACGCACATGCACATGCACGCGCACGCACACGCACACGCACACACAGTCAGTACTGGAATCCTGACCATAACCCTTTCACAAAAATCATATAAGAAAGAATGGTACTGTCTGTTAAGTAAACATAGTGGGTGATTGAGAAGATGGGTATGTGTGATTGGTGAACTTAGATTTTTTATATATTTGTATGTTGTATTGAGATGTATTGTTGTACTTTAAGTGAACATTGTTCACTTAACAACATGATTGAGTAGATGGGTATGTGTGATTGGTGAACTTAAGATATTTTATTATATAATATTTGTATGTGTTATTGAGGTGTATTGTTTTATTGTATTGTATTGATTGTATTGTATTGATTTTATTGTATTGATTTGTATGGACCCCAGTAATGGTAGCCTATGCCTGTGGCAATGGCTAATGGGGATCCGAATAAACTAAACTAAAACAACCACCACACTACAGAAGGTTAACCCTTTCACTACCACACTACAGACGGTTAACCGGGTTTAAACATTAATCGGGTTAACTTTCAGATTATTCCGCAGTGTTTACCCCCCCCAGCTCCCAAGTCATAAAGACAAACTGACAAGACAAACTGAGCCCATGTGAGAATACAGCAGATCATTGTTTGCAGAAGGTTAGCGAGTGGGCGTGTTGAGTAATATAGACTAACCATGTTCCTTTTGCTACTGATAGTTAAATGAAAACACTTTGCGCCCAATATGTTCCAAAAGATGTGGAGGCACACGCCTACGACCAATTATATTAAATGTGTGCTTCAGTGATTTTGCCTGTATGAAACAGTTATATTAAATGTGTGCTTCAGTGATTTAGCCTGTATGAAACAGTTCTATTAAATGTGTGCTTCAGTGATTTAGTCTGTATGAAACAGTTATATTAAATGTGTGCTTCTCACAGTGATTTAGCCTGTATGAAACAGTTATATTAAATGTGTGCTTCTCACAGTGATTTAGCCTGTATGAAACAGTTACAGTATATTAAATGTGTGCTTCAGTGATTTAGCCTGTATGAAACGGTTATATTAAATGTGTGCTTCTCACAGTGATTTAGCCTGTATGAAACAGTTATATTAAATGTGTGCTTCAGTGATTTAGTCTGTATGAAACAGTTATATTAAATGTGTGCTTCAGTGATTTAGCCTGTATGAAACAGTTATATTAAATGTGTGCTTCTCACAGTGATTTAGCCTGTATGAAACAGTTACAGTATATTAAATGTGTGCTTCAGTGATTTAGCCTGTATGAAACGGTTATATTAAATGTGTGCTTCTCACAGTGATTTAGCCTGTATGAAACAGTTACAGTATATTAAATGTGTGCTTCAGTGATTTAGCCTGTATGAAACAGTTATATTAAATGTGTGCTTCTCACAGTGATTTAGCCTGTATGAAACTATTGTTAAGTGGTCATAATTTGTTAGCTTTTGTTCAATAATGCTTTGGAACGGGAGATTATCGAGTCAAGATGATATGCTGGTCAGTTTGCTCCGCTGTCTGTCTGAGGATGAGACATATGAAACACTGTTTGCTCATCATCCAAAAACATTCACATAGTACTAGAAACATTTTGGATTGATTGTAACTATTTATATACTTTTCACGGCGTAAAATCCATACAATTGTTTTTGTACAGAACGCTGTTGGCTGCTTATTTCACTCTGGGATACCGTTGACTTATCTCATTTAATTTCAAACCTTTATTTTAACTAAACGTTTGCCCTCGTTTGCAACAATGTCGAGATACATGGCATTTAAATAAATATGTTAAAGGGGAACTATTTGACTATTTCTTTCACTATTTGGGCACTTTTACACAATTCCTGTGAGTCTATGGAACACCTCTGTAATATATATATTTTTTTTATTCATTGTTTTGTATTTCTAATCAAGTCCTCAAAAACAGCATTTTTCTACCTCAAGATCTCGAGCTGTTTTGAGCCTGGGCTCCTAAACCACTGCGGAGCGTCGTGTTCGCCTGAACATTAACATGCAGCGGTGACTATATGACATCACATATAGGCACATTTTCAAACGACTCAGTTCAGTGAGGGTGAATATTGTGAGAGGAGAATTGGAAGAATGCGCCAATATGAGAATTTTGAGACATAGATCATATTAATATAAGTTCACATAGCTAGGAAACAATGCTAAACACTCAAAAAGGCCATTTATAAGATAGTTCCCCTTTATGATGATCTTCCGTTCCCAGCAGAGGAGGTCATGTCCTTGCTCTACCCACCCTCACCTGAACCAAGCAGAGTACATTTATAAGATAACACATCTCTCAGAATCGCCTGCTGTGCACCTGCGCCATTGTCCAGAGTTCATCTGTGAAAAAATGCTACACACAAAGAGAAACCTATAAAACAATAGGTGTCAATCTGTAATGTTTAATCCATCTCTATGATAGACAAAACTCAATCTATACATTTTATGTTACGCCCCCCTGTGGTCACTCAGTGGAAGGGCACAACATAAGGCAGCAGACATGGTGGGTGAGGGTGCAGAGACACAAAACCAAGAAACCGATTATAAAATGTTTATTTACAAAAAAAGGCAACAGGGCGGCTACGTGGTGCAGTGGGCAAGGCGCTCACCACAAATACTGGAGATGCTGGGTTCGCCTGTTCGATCCCAGCGCTCCACATTGCTTTCAGTTTAGCTGGTCGTCCGTACTAATACACATTGGCAGTATTAGGGGGTGGGAAACTGATGGGTGGGAATCGGGCGTTGTGGACAGCGACTCCTACAGGTCGTTGTTAGGCCATGCCTCCCACAAGCCGGCTGCAATGTGGACGAAGCCTTGCATCACGTGTCCCCTCCGGTACTCGAGGAGGCAGCCGTCGCATCTTTTCACCTGAACAGCGTGATGTCTCAGCGGCGAGGGTCTGTGTGGGAGGGACACGCCGCCCCCATCGCTTCCTGATTCTACTGCGCAGGCGCACCAACCGAGTCGCTGTAGGAGTCGCTGTCCACAACGTCCGATCCCCACCCACCAGCTTCCCACCCCCTAATACTGCCAATTGTATTAGTATGAACGACCAGCCAAGCTGGTAGCAACGCCGAGAGCTGGGCTCGAACCCAGCATCTCCTGCGTTGGTGGCGAGCGCCTTGCCCACTGCGCCACCTAGCCGCCCCTACAAATGTTACCTTCAAACAATAATGGGTAAATGGATAACAAAAAGACAGACTTCACCTAAATAACACAGCACAAATAATCACAACAGGGAAAAACCAGAGCTCTGCCACCAGCTCTACACACAACATACCCAAAAGGAAGAGAGAACTGAACACAAAGGGGACTATATATATATATATATATATATAGGTGTGGGGATGCTTGATTGCTGATGGGGAACAGGTGGTGGATGATGAGGACTGAAACTAGGGGTGCATCTGAGAAAAGGAGAAGTAGAAACAGAAGAGGGAGACAAAAACACAAGAGAACCAAACAAGATATGCCTACATACATAAAGCCCATACGTAACAGTAATGTTTGATCCATCTCTGCGATAGACAAAACTAAATCTGTAATGTTTAATCCATCTCTAAATCTGTAATGTGCCCAAACAGCATCCATGCTGGAAAATATAATGTGATATAGCTCACTATGATGATTACATTTAGCAAATAATCCACGGTTCACAGCAGTTCCTGTTATGTGCTCCATAGGCGCTGCACTTCCGCACTTCTGAGTTTTGACTAGATTTTTGACGTGAATCGATTCAGAATCGTCCGCATCGCAATGCATCTAGGAATCAAATGTTCCCCCAAGACGACAATAATGCACACACACACCGCCTGGACTTTATTAACTTATTTGAAATGTCCTGCGTCTGTCCTGTCCGTCTCTCCCTGGGTGTCTTCTTTCAGACCGACATGCTGCGCTCCCTGACCACCACCAGACCCACCGTCAACTCTGAGGACCTGCTGAAGGTGAAGAAGTTCAGAGATGACTTTGGGATGGAGGGATGAGAGAGAGAGAGAGAGACATCTCCACTGCCCATGAAGAGTCAAAACTACTACTACCTGGCACCTGCCTGCTGTACCATTCTGGACCCCTTTTACTCTCAAACGTATACTTGGTTCATTGCCTTTCATGGATTTCAAAGGCTGGTGGTGTGGTGTGTAAGGAATGGGACTGGCCGCCCCTATGTTTTTAATAAATTAGAATTTGTTTATTTATTTATTATTTATTTTCTAAATGTAATTTATTTTTTTCTTCAAGTATATCTCTGGCATCACAATAATATTCATACCAATATGCTTTTGGTCTTTTAATATTCCATATATTGACTGAGGCCATTCTGCACAATTGTGTTCATTTAGAGAGGGCACAATAATGTCTGGAAACACAATTTTTCCAGATAATCAATTTAGTCTGTAAAGATCCTAGGACTATTGGTCTACTAAGGCTGCGGTTACACTATGGCCAGTTTTCGTTTCGTTTTCAGGGTCAGTTTCGCTTTTAAGAATTTACCTCTCAAACCACGCCCCCTTCTTGATCCTCCAGTCACAACTGTTGCTTCCCTCTGACAAAGGGAAGCAACAGTTGTGGTTGGAGGATCAAAGAGAATGTGGGCGTACCGAGATATACTCTTAAAAAGAGTGTTGAATTCAATATACCAGTTTTATTATTTCATTTGAATCCTCGACCCCACGACTGAACGCCTTGAAATCCATGTAAGCGGTTGAAGAACCGTAAAGAATTTAGGGTAAAATGGTAGAGGGAGGTGTCAAAAACCCACATACTCGGTACCAACAGTAGCCACAACGACATCATTCTCTACAGACTTTTTCCCAACTAACCTACATTGGCGAAATCGAAGGAGCATTTTTAACCCCGGAAATGCCTATTGTTTGTCCTTCTGAGCCTACTATACTATTGAATCTCTTGACTGAAGGACTGTCATTTTGTTGCCACCTTGCACTTTTATTTTGTTTACTCTGAAAGAAATGTGAAGAGATATTTGAAAAGCTTTTGAAGTAAAAAATAAGTGTTAATGTTAGTTTTCCTGCCAGGAACGCGAGTGTGTGAATGCATACATGCATAATTTCTGTTTTTATTGAATTTGTGTGTTTTACTGTGTGTTGTTATTTGTTGACCGCCCTGTTTGTTATTGTTATTTTGCAGTTTTTGATGGGTGAATCTGGTGTTGATTGATCATCCCTTATCCATTGTCACTCCATATATATACACTTGTGTTTAACAGAATTGTCCTTAAGGTGGTACAAGCAGTTGGACCTGGGCAAAGGGTCTAGCTTCATTTCAAATCTTTATGGGGAAAAACGGGAGGAATCCTTGATTTGTTTCTTCTTAACTGTGTCTGTTAACACTTTCAGAGCCTTTGATTAACCTTGATTTACCCCGTTGAATGCCACCATCCACTTCAATGTTAGCGTTAAAAACGCCTAATCTATGTTTTAAATTATGGCTATGTGTCTAATCTGCCCGTCGCTTATCAATGACTCGTTTGCAGTCAACATTGTCGAAGCGGATTGTTTTTTTATCGGTTCAGTTTCGTTTTATAGCATTTTGAAAAGCCCTCGTTTTCAAGGAAAATATAAAGATTCCATGATAAGACATTTACTGGAATATTCTAGAATACACAAAAACGTTGTAATTTTTCGGCCCATTTATGAATCGGTTTCAAATAAACGCTAGATTATCGATAGTATATGTGTACGTATGCACGCTATAGACGCAAGCTGAAAAATCAATTCTCTTATTTCCTCATCAGCGATCACACACTCACAGCCACATCACACATAGGGCAAACACTGAGATCTCAGCGAATACAACTGATTATCCCAAGACTGGTAAAAATAGATTCCTTACCTCAGATCAGATGTTCTCCAAAAAGATTATTCCAATTCCTGATCGCCATTCCAAATATCGATCACGCTTATTATTGGCTGCTGTGAATATATATTCCAGGCTGATTCCCGTCCCGCGAGCAGATCCCTCTTGAGCATACTGCTCGCCAGCACAAGGAGCGAGTTGGCTCCCCCCCAGAGATCTAGAGATCCCAGGTCTAAGCGACTGACCTGCAGTTACACAGGGATAGACGATAGGGGGCGCTTTTTTCCAATCTGAGCTCCTGTAGGGGCTGGTGTACCAACGGGAGACTCGGTTGATGAAATATGAATTCAGATCGCTAATAAAAGAATAAAACGATATTTGTCGTCGTGGGCATTCAACGGGCGGGCTGATAAAACGAGATATGTCGTCCGTGGCACTGAAAGGGTTAAGAGACTGTCCTAGCGTTTACAGGATCGCCTGTGCTGCTCATGACTGGTGCACAAAACAAAAATGGAAAACTGAACGTGTGTAGCCTTTCTCCAACGCTTCCGGGTTCCCGTTTTGCGCTCTGATTGACCAGGTCATGTGACATGTGCACCAATCGTGGGACGGCAAGTTCTGCGCCTATTTCAGGGTCGAACAGCCTGCAAACTACCTAACGCCTAGTTTATCACTGGTTAAGCTCTTTCGAAGTTGGTTAAGGTTAGAGTTTGGAATCAGGGCAGGCATTCTATCGCCATGCTCTAAGTCAAGACAAACTCTAACCTTAACCAACTTCGAAAGAGCGCCTAAGCTTAACCATCCAAAAACTTGCGCTCCCACGATTGGGCGTACATGTCACATGACCTGGCCAATCAGAGACGCGGAAACACGAACACGTTGGAGAAAGGCTACACGCAAACTGAACAAATGTCCCAAACTCACTCACACTTAGCTACTCTGCCCCTAGTGGCGGCTCACAGGCATGGCACTTTGTGCAAGACCAGTTGCCCCAGTATCTTGCTACTGGGATTACCAAGTATCCCTGCCACAGCAAATCTAGTACATCCTGGGAGGCTGACTTATCATTGAAACCGTTTTGAAATACCACAAAATATGGAATAGTACCAGCCCAGGCATTTGCTTGTGTCCCAACAACCAAAAAAATATTACTTTGTATTAATTAGTAATACGTTTTACGGTATGCGCTTTCTGCCAACAGTGTTACTGAACAACTTTAACTTATTTATTTAATGACATCTCTCTCAGATCTATATTTAAATTCTTTGACTGTGTCCGTATCACAAACTGACTGTAGAGCTCATGGTAGATAAGGAGACCTGTTTACACTTTTAGTATTTTTCTCCATTTGACACATTTCATTATGTAACCTGTATGACAGATTGGGGGGGGGTGGGGGTGTAACAGTGTAAACAGTAGGTTCCCAGGACGGACACAACCAATATTTCTATCATAACTGTCGAGAAGCAAACTCCAGTATATATTGTAGGCAGAACCAGCCAATGATCTCATTACGAGCAACATTTTGGATGTTATTTCCTGGTTTCTATGGTTTGAGACCCAAAATGGGTCACAGGCCCTCTCCTGGTTGGTCCCTCAAATGACAACATATGTTTGTGATGTGTTTCAATGTGTCTGGGACCTATAATGAGAAGGGAATAGGGTTTGAGTGCCTGACAAAGTTGTCCGTTATAATCCCTGTTTCCTGGAATGCACCCCATAAGGGTTTCCCCCCTAATAGCATCTTCGATGCGTATCTGTTCTATTGTAAGCTAAAAAGGTGTTGACGGAGCATTGATGCTTTTGGGAATGTGTACCCTGGCAGGTATTTCAAAGGAGCAGGTTCACCTATAGTGAGCCAGATAACAAAACAAATGTAACGTCAATTATTTTTAAATGTATTATATCAAACCTTGTTCCAGCCATAAGAACTGATACTTGAGTAAGTTATTTCATGATCATCTTTCATTATCTGGTGAACTGCGTATTCCTGCTTCTTGAGATATCCCTCTGATAGTATTGCTGTGTGTTTATAATTGGAGGTACAGTACATATAGATTCAGTCTGCAGTCAGTTCCGCAGACCCTCACCTATCCTACTGCTGGTCCATGTAACCATGACTACTAAACTAACCTGAATTAATTAAAACAAGACATTTCAAATGAAGCGGTTGCATTTTCATGCGTTTGTGATTATTTCGACATTGTGTCCATTATTTCAAATGAGCATTTACGGTATACATTATTTGTAGTAGTGTATGGTGATGGTAATGTACATAGCATCTGAAAAGACTTAATGCAACACAAAAAGTAGGGATGCACGATATATCGGTGACTTGGCATGTATCAGTGAACATAATCAGCTGATAGTGATTTTATTTATTGGCATGCAGGCGTGCACAATACCGGGATTGAAATAGATGCAGAAACAGAAATATGTGTTTTCATGTCTTAATCATGTTACATATGTACAGAATTGTATTACTGCGTGACCTTTCTATATACAGCACGTCGTATCGACAGAAAAGGGGTGTAAAGTACTTGAGTAATTGTACTTCGTTACAATACTTAAGTACTGTTTTTGGGGATTTGTACTTTACTCAAGTATTATTAGGTTTGTATACTTGTACTTTTACTCAATTACATTTCAGAGAAAAAAAAATACTTTTTACTTGTTACATTTAAAATGCAGACCTACAAAGTAAAGTACAAATCTCGCAGGTCCAACAATTTTAATTCGTATATTTGTTTCTCTGGGCAAACTAACGTTAACGTTATTAATCCTGCGGCCGCTCTTTATTTAAAGACAGCCAATCAAATCCCCATCAATGGAAAATGATCCCGCCCATACCCATGCTGATTGGTCCTTATGCAAGACTAGAAAGCGGGGATATTTGATTAAACACCTGCTATCAGAAGAATAGACAGTCAGAGTAACAAGCTATACAGAAGATGGCCGCAAACGATAGTACGAGTGACGAAGAGGACGCAACGGAACATTTTATTAACCCGGAATAAAAAAAGTTTTCACTTTTACTTTTTAGTATACATTTAAAAGTAGTTTGAGTTTCTACAGAGGCCCCACGGAGAGCATACTGACGGGATGCAACACTTTCTCATATGCCTGAAAACCCGCTGTACGCCGACGTAGTTTTGAGGGATCTCTGACAGGCAAGCCCATCGTCCCATCGATTTATCCATCGCAAAGACGGGTAACAGTGAAAAGGGTAAGGTTACAGCAACCCTCTAAAATGGTCTCTCTTTCTTCCCTGCCGTCTCTCCTACAGGGAAGTGGTCACCCTGGACAGTTTGGTGTTTCTTGAGACTGTGCCGTTGACTTGGTAACTCTGGACGAGTACAGTATATTATTCAAGTGAATCTCTCTCTCACACTCTCACTCTCTCTCAAGTAGCCAAAGTACACTATAAAACGAACTGGATAGTTGATTTAACTTCATGCTGAAGCCATTCTAAAATCAGCTATAAACGTAAACACGTGGCTGTGTGCGTGCGTGCGCGAGCACACATCCCATCTCCAGTTTAGCTGACTGTACCCCTGGCTCTTATATCAGCATTATGAGATAACATAGCAACGCACAGCCACTTGGAAAAGTAACTGTAATCAGATTACTGGCTTGTAAAAAGTAAGTAAGTTAGATGACTTTACTGAAAAAGTAATCAGATTAGAGTAACTAGTTACTTAGTAATAGTTACTGGCATCACTGCTCAGGAGGTGTGTCTCTCAGGAGGTGTGTCTCAGGAGGTGTGTCTCAGGAGGTGTGTGTCTCAGGAGGTGTGTCTCTCAGGAGGTGTGTCTCCATGCTGAAGTGGGGTCCTGCTGCGCTCCTCCCTGCCTGGAGGTGGATGTGGGGTCCTGCTGCGCTCCTCCCTGCCTGGAGGTGGATGTGGGGTCCTGCTGCGCTCCTCCCTGTCAGGAGGTGGATGTGGATGTGGGGTCCTGCTGCGCTCCTCCCTGCCTGGAGGTGGATATGGATGTGGGGTCCTGCTGCGCTCCTCCCTGTCAGGAGGTGGATGTGGATGTGGGGTCCTGCTGCGCTCCTCCCTGCCTGGAGGTGGATGTGGGGTCCTGCTGCGCTCCTCCCTGCCTGGAGGTGGAGGTGGATGTGGGGTCCTGCTGCGCTCCTCCCTGCCTGGAGGTGGATGTGGGGTCCTGCTGCGCTCCTCCCTGCCTGGAGGTGGAGGTGGATGTGGGGTCCTGCTGCGCTCCTCCCTGCCTGGAGGCAACGGTCAGATCCTTGTTCTTGTCAGCCCATCTTCACCACCTGTCACCGATCCAACAGAAAGTCCAGGACCCAGCTGAACAGGTTGAGGTTGAGGCCCAGGTCTCTGAGTTTGGTGTCTAGTATGGAGGGGACTATATGGTGTTGAAAGCTGAGCTGAAGTTTATGAACAGCGTCCTCACATAATTTAAACAAGTGACCTTGTTCTTCTTAGGCACATACGATTCCAAAATACTGTACAGACACACTGAAATAACAAGAACGCACATGCAAAGTAGAGTGACAATACACACAACAAGCATTCCCTGAGGAATATCCTATACATGTTGTATATCTTTCAATGTTGTGAAAACCTCCATTGTGCAGAGATTATATGATGATGATGATGATGATGATGATGAATAGTTTATTTTCGGTCTTTGTTTACAGATCAATCAAAAACTTGGACTTAAAAAAAAAAAAAAAAAAATCACAAATGTACATATTCAAAGTAAGCTCACACACAAAATCCAAACTCAATGACCGAAAAAAGGAATAGGCTGAAGCACATGCTTATTTTTGCCTATCCTTTACAATTCTTAAAAACTATACTTTAATATAAGAAAGAAAAACTTTAAATATGCTGCAAGATATTACCTATTATTATAAAAAATTAGGAAAAAAGAAATAATGATTTTTTTGATGTTTTACTCAAAACTGTACTCCTGAATTATTTGATCCTTTAGGGCCTTTTTAAATGCATTGAAAGACTCCCTGGTCCACCAACTTATCATAGACTTTTGACTGAAGAAACATCCTTTGTTTCTATAAATCGTTTACAGTCTATGGTTCTTCATACTCATAGCAAACTCATACGTCTGTTTATACCGCAGTCTCTTACTGGATGACCGTTGAGTTTATATAAATTATAATAATGTGACTATTTCAGGAGGAAGAGGAGGTGGAGGAGGAAGAAGAAGAAGAGGAGGAGGATATGGTGGTGTTCCATCAGTTCATTCCAAACAAACACCATTACAAACAAGACTGATGTTAAACAAATTACACCGCAAAGCTAAATTTCAATCATTTACCAGATTGAAGCATAACTGATTAATTCTCTATGTGGTTGAGCCAAAAGCATTCTCTGCTTGGCAGTGGAAATATTGGCAGTGGAAGGTGCTAATTTGGTAGAGGCACGCTACCCTCACAACATTTTGAAGAAATACAACAGTAAATGTAAATGTAAATGTAAATGTAAACAGTGGCGTTTCCTCTGTCTCAATCTTCTCTCTATCAGCTTCCCACTCTCTCTCTCAGCCAGGTAATGGAGTAACCTTAGTAAAAGCTCAGCCTTCTCCTCCTGTGTCTTCAGTAGGAGTCGCATCCTTTGACTGATATTGTTTGATGCCCGCCTCTTTTTCTCGCCGCAGTGTAGTCCTTTGTAAAGCAGGAAGCTCTCGTGGTTGTAGGCAGATCTGTGATGCCATTCACTGCTTTTATATTGGATATCAGGTTGGAAATCATTTAGGCCAGATTATTTTTCTATTTATCTCCAATAACTTATGCCAATAGAAGAAGTCTTTATTTGTCATGCAGCAACTGAACACACGCATGTAAGATGAGCGACACAGAGGAACACACCCACACACACACGCTGCCTCTCTGCACTTGACCCATCCTGTCGTCCTTCCCTCCCAAGGGCAACCGGGAGCAGACATGGGTTGCGGCGTGGGCCGTGCCCGAGGACCAATCCAAGTGCTCCTGTCCCTCTTCATCAGGGACACGACAGCGTTAGCGATCTGTTCTGTCTGTTCAAGGTTGATCTAAACTGATGGGGACACCCTTGCGAGCACGGGGAGAGCAAACTCCACACAGAAAGGCCCGGGAGATACCACACCTGGGTACCTGCAACCTGGTCCCCAAGCGGGAATCGAACCCACAACCTTCTTGCTGTGAGGCGACAGTGTTAACCACTACACCACCGTGCCGCAATACCTCATGAACAAAGCATGCGTTACGGCATATTGATGAATATATATTTATAATTGGCAGATGATACTTTTTTCTTTTTTTTACAATATTACATTTTTATTTTCAAGAACAGTGGACCAAAAGCCAAGGCACAAATCAAACTTGGGCTTGGTGGACCATGACACTCATATCAAATAACACTATTATTTCAGGGTTAGTGGCTTTAATGGTTGGGCCAGTGAATTTGAAAGGTTACTGACCTGCAGAGAGACAGTGGTAGATTTAGCTGATTTGCCCATTTTCCACGTGGCAGTGTGTTGCATGTATTATTCTAAGCGTTCTAGAAGGATTTAATCACAGTCGGTTGTCCTGTTGTAGGATCCCCTTGATTCAGTGCGGGAGAAGTGTGAGCTTGCGGAGCATTGCGTCCACAACAGAGCGAGACTGGAGCAGTGTGAGACCCGCGTGGTGCCTCGGTCTGCGACGGTGGAGGACTGCACTGAGGAGCTGTTTGACTTCCTACATATGCCAGGGACCACTGTGTGAGTCTGACGTCTGCCCTGGTGGCGGGAGCTATGTGACCATTATTGACCATTATTCATCATCAAACCTTTATTTAACCAGAAAATAAAAACCCATTGAGACCGAGGTCTCTTTTTCAAGGGTGATCTGGCCAAGAAGGCGAGCACAGATGATAACACAATACACATACAGTAGACTACCATACAACCGATATTTTAAATGAAAAGTCAAATTCAGTTTAAAAAAAAATACAAGCACAATAGCAATCAGCCAACATTTTTAATTCAACACCAAAGCAGGAGCAGCAGGTGGAAAGTATTTAGGATATTTTTAGTTTAAAACAATACAAGGGGATCGGAGAGGCCAATTTGAGACGTGTCTGGAGGTCATTCCAGGCCCAAGGACCAAAAGAAATATTGGTCCTAGTATTCACATGTAATGCTCAGGTTGGGTTCCTCTCAACCCTCTTCCCACCTTGGGAACCATTTTTTGAGATGGAGCTAGTGAAATGTATGACTAGACCCACAGGTTCTTTGTACGAGTTCCATTGGAATAGATTGCTGTGCGATAACTCAATAATAATGAAACTAAATAAGCTTGGTGCCTATTTTATTGTATCTTGTGTTTTTAGTGTTAACCCCATAGAACCGTCGGACGTCCTCACAATTCAGCTGAAATAACTGTCTTTTGGAAACTATAGCGGGCTCAGTTCTAAAGCGGTGTGACGAAGGAGATATCAACAGAAACTAGAGATCTTGAGGGATCTGTAGATACCAAATTTATTGGCAGCCTGTAATCATGACGTTTCGGTGTGAACACACCTTCTTCAGAATGGCCATGCAAGCCATTCTGAAGAAGGTGTGTTCACACCGAAACGTCATGATTACAGGCTGCCAATAAATTTGGAAAAACCTGGAGTGCGTGCCTGGACATTGTTTCCCTATTTTTATGTATGATATATCAGAGGTTACAGCACCCAGTGTCAAGTCTAGTGAGGTGAGCGCGTTCTACTACTTTTTTCATCTGTAGATACCAGCCATTCCATAGCTCAACCAGGAAGTGATGGAAATATTCTCCCAAGTTTCGCAAAATGTTGACTATTTACACAGTATGCAGAAATATTCAAGTCCAGTTTGTGTAATTGTCAACTATGCTACTTTGTTAGTGTGTTGTTCTAAGTCCAGTGAAGTGAGACAAACCTCTCTTCAGATCTGTCTGAATGGTGAAAGTTTCATGTTTTACCATATAGTTTAACTCCACATTTGATTAACCCTTTCACTGCCACACTACCAAACGGTTAACCCTTGCCTTGCGACAATACAGAGACCGTCGGTAGTGTGATAGTAAAGGGTTAACCTTCTGTATAGTGTGGCAGTGAAAGGTTTAAACGGCGCAATTTCTTTTATATATTGAGATGCAAAAGGAAATCTCATGGTCATGGAAAAGCTGGAAAAGACATATTTAGGCTAATTGCAGGCCTGAACAATTTATGGAAAATGTTACATGTCCAAATAGTTTTGGAAATGTGTTCATACTCTTGTTTTCACAAGGTCAAATAATAAATGTCAAGCTTGGCTGCTGGTAGATCTTTTTGAAGGAATAACAACCCAGATAACATATTTTGTGAGTGATTGTTGGAGCTGTCCAAAATAAATATTGGGACATTCAAATCAACTATTCAATGTTAAATGTATGAACTGAACATAGACATTGGCTATTTGTCATATGGAACAGTCACAGAGAAGTTCTGGAATTGTATCAACAAAAATGTGTAGGAACCCTGAACTGATTTTTTTTTTTATTCTTTAGGTGGCGCACAAAATCTTCAAATGAAGTCCTTCCTTGCAGATGCTATTCTTCAAATAATTAATTATATCTTATATGAGAACAGGATCATTTGGATCTGTGTGTGGGTCTGTTGTAACTTAACTGTATGTATATCTATTAATGTGAATACATTGTAAATTACATTTATTATACTTCCAAGTCAGTAGATGGCGCTCCTGAGAGTGATAGAGGAAGACACCGGTATTGTCTTGGCTCGAAAGCACGCGCAGTCAGAACGCTGCCAGTAGAGCATCCATCTCTCCATCATCATTCACACAGGTAATACAATAATGATCTAAAACATTCTTAAAGATGTTTAAAAACGAATGTGAACTGTCAGTGACATGTTATGTAAGGTTTTGAGTGTGTACATGTTTGCACGTTTGGACGAGTAGTTTTAACTTTTAATTGGTGGAGTTGAATAATGGCTAACTGTTAGCTAGCTATTTTCATAGTATAGTCTATTTGCCAGCCAACACAATGAACCCGGACATTTTGGAACCACCAAACTTTTATGATGGATATGGATAGTATGGGTCACCAGCACTTAGAAACTGCCGGATGCTAAGTTGTACATGTTGGGCAACTTTTTTTATTTGCATAATTAGAAACATTAATTAAACATTAACACATAATCACCTAAATGGACAAATCTCGGAAACTTGTGGTGGATTTTTGACGTCTCTAGGGATGGTTAAGTAAAATACAGAGACAAGAGTTTGGCCTTAAATCAGAGTGCAAACCACCAGGTTCTCCACGGACATCCAGCAGCCTAAAACAGTGTCACACTGCGAATTAGGCATTCTGAAATAATCAAACAGGAGCAGAAAGAGACAGCCGGAAATACTCACGTTAAATGAATACAATACAGGTTTATTGGAAAAGAAAATAATACAGTACGCCCATACGGACGGACTTTCAGTCTGTCAGAGTGAAAGTGACAAAAAGCAAAGTGTCATGTGTTTAACACAGTGGAATAGAGACGCCTTGCTCGTCTCTGATTGGGTTGGCTTTATATGGTCATTTAGGGAGTCAAATGGAATGGGCTTTTGAGGAGGGCTCGCTGCGGCCTTGGATGCAAGCGTTATCTGGCCTGCTCTGAATATAATGAATGCAGTGTTTTAACAGTTTTTGAGAGAAGGATAACATGACTTCACGATCAACCCTGTTGTGGGGATTAAGAATGTGAAATTACCCTTCACATTTAAACAGAAATCCTGACCTCACAAATAGAGGAGGGGGGGGGGAGGAGGAGGAGGAGGGAAGGAGGAGGAGGAGGAGGAGGAGGGAAGGTGGAGGAGGAGGGGGAGGGGATATTACCCTTCACATTCCCCACTTTGTGCCATTTTTGGCACATCCTGGTAATTTCAACCATCAATATCACTAAACCACAGTCTCAAGACACCATACAGAAATCAATCAACATTAATACATCATAATGTCATACTTGGCTAAGTAGGACGATAATTCCAAGCAGGTAATTGCAAAATACAGGTACAATAAAAAAAATAAAAAATAAACATAATAAGGTAGAACAATAACTCTTGAGAAAGAAAGAAGAGGGGGAAAAAAGTTCAGGTGCAAATTGAAAAGGGGAGGAGTCCCAGGCCCGGGACAGATTGGTCGCTGGCGCCTTATAAAGCGCTTCTCAGTGACCCGAAGCGCCGACAGCAGTTAATAGGAAACAAAGAACAAAGAAAATAAAATGGCAGTCTTAATATAAGTAGTATTTTCAAACTCTGAATATGTACCCATATCTAAATCAGAAATTTGACTTTTTAATATGCACACTGGCTTCCCTTGTTGTCGTCCTCAGTAGCAGTCAGGTGTCTTCCCACTCCTTCACACACAGAACGATATATATCTGTTGCAAGGAGGCTGGATGCCGTTGAGTACAGTAGCAGTCAGGTGTCTTCCCACTCCTTCACACACAGAACGATATATCTGTTGTAAGGAGGCTGGATGCCGTTGAGTACAGTAGCAGTCAGGTGTCTTCCCACTCCTTCACATACAGAACGATATATCTGTTGTAAGGAGGCTGGATGCCGTTGAGTACAGTAGCAGTCATCTCCCCATAGTTGAATACAGCAGCACACCAGGTGCAGGGAGTAGGGAGGTAGGATATTCGTTGTTTGTACAAGCCGGGGCCGTCGTTGGCGTGGTGGGGTAGGTCCTACTTATGCAAAAGGGCTTGTATTGCCGACTGGGGTGCGTGGTAGGGGTTCCTGTGGATCCCAGCAGCGGTGCGTTCTTATCTTCGTGGCAGGGCGGGGCTATTGCACAGGGAGCTTAGCTGGAGTTCCTGTCCCAGTTGCCCTCCCAGGGCCTCCACTGATCCCTGGGCCCCGCTTCCGTAGCACCGGCCCTGCTGTGGTGTTGCCATATCATGCGAGATGTTGAGCAGGCGGTTCCTGTTGGACTTGGGACTGAACCTGATTAGGTTGTCGTCGTCCTCCGCGGGTTCATATGGGTATGGTGGCTGGTGTGCCGGTGGAGATGGGGCCCCTAGGTGGTGAAGTTGCCCAGGGACAGCGTGGCCCTGCAGTGGGAAGTACGGCCCTGGTGCATATTCGTTATCTTCTTTCTCCTGCGCTGAGAGAAACGCACCATCCTCCCCCTCACATTCCATAGATCTGAGTTCCACAGCATTGACTAGTACTGCATCTTGGATGTCATGCGTTGCGTTAATGAGATTGCGCCGGCCAAAGGAAAAGAAATAAAAAAACTAAAAAAACAACAACAATTTCAAACATGGTCAGTGTGTTACATGTCTGGATATACAACAGGGAGGTAGGGACTCCCTCATAGTTGTACTGGCTGGAAACAAAGAGAAAAAAAAAAAAAAACTGTTTACAGTTAGCTGTCGCCCAAGTTGAAACATGTGGAAATAGTGACCACCAGGGGTTACAAGTTGTAACATTACAATCAAATATCAAAAGGAATGACAAATCCAACTTTAGGACGCTGGTATTACAAACGCTGTGATGGCGGAAAGACAAGTGCCTCAATAAGCTGTATAAGACAGTGTCTATGGAATTTAGAACATTTGAATAGCACTTATATATTCAAAAGTGCTTGGAATAGAGGCCTAACTGCCTCTAACTGCTGTGCAGTGGCAGAGCAGGTATAACATTGGAAAAGCTTGATAGAGATAAACACAGATAGTGACCAAAGCCTAACTGCTGACTTCACAAAGAGCGGAGGGCGAGGAGGAGGTTGGAGAGGAGGAGGGAAGGAGGAGGAGGTGGTGGAGGAGGAGGAGGAGGAGGAGGAGAAGGTTATAATTCAACCAGGGTTGAAACTTATCGTAGTGTCACCCAATCCCTTTAAGCACGTATGTAGCTTATCTTAACACAGATAGTGACCAAAGCCCACATCAAAGTTGAGCTTCTCGTAGTGTCACGTATGTAGCTTATCTTAACACAGATAGTGACCAAAGCCCACATCAAAGTTGAGCTTCTCGCAGTGTCACGTATGTAGCTTATCTTAACACAGATAGTGACCAAAGCCCACATCAAAGTTGAGCTTCTCGCAGTGTCACATATGTAGCTTATCTTAACACAGATAGTGACCAAAGCCCACATCAAAGTTGAGCTTCTCGCAGTGTCACGTATGTAGCTTATCTTAACACAGATAGTGACCAAAGCCCACATCAAAGTTGAGCTTCTCGCAGTGTCACGTATGTAGCTTATCTTATCTTAACACAGATAGTGACCAAAGCCCACATCAAAGTTGAGCTTCTCGCAGTGTCACGTATGTAGCTTATCTTAACACAGATAGTGACCAAAGCCCACATCAAAGTTGAGCTTCTCGCAGTGTCACGTATGTAGCTTATCTTATCTTAACACAGATAGTGACCAAAGCCCACATCAAAGTTGAGCTTCTCGCAGTGTCACGTATGTAGCTTATCTTAACACAGATAGTGACCAAAGCCCACATCAAAGTTGAGCTTCTCGCAGTGTCACGTATGTAGCTTATCTTAACACAGATAGATTACAATATTCAGACGGCCCCCCCCCACTCCTGCTTACCTAACTCGCCGCGACGCTGCATGTAATGCCCGTGGAATGCCGTCCCGACCAGCCGATGCAGACAGACAATTCCTCACTGTCCCAGACGTGGCTGTGTTGTAGAGCGATGAAGAGCCCGTCTGCACCGGCAGGATCGGTTGGCATCCCCGCTTCAGACACCAAGAATGTGGTGGATTTTTGACGTCTCCAGGGATGGTTAAATGAAATACAGAGACAAGAGATTGGCCTTAAATCAGAGTGCAAACCACCAGGTTCTCCACGGACATCCAGCAGCCTAAAACAGTGTCACACTGCGAATTAGGCATTCTGAAATAATCAAACAGGAGCAGAAAGAGACAGCCGGATTACTAACGTTAAATGAATACAATACAGGTTTATTGGAAAAGAAAATAATACAGTACGCCCATACGGACAGACTTTCAGTCTGTCAGAGTGCATATTCACAGGTCTGTCAGAGTGAAAGTGACAAAAAGCAAAGTGTCATGTGTTTTAACACAGTGGAATAGAGACGCCTTGCTCGTCTCTGATTGGGTTGGCTTTATATGGTCATTTAGGGAGTCAAATGGAATGGGCTTTTGAGGAGGGCTCGCTGCGGCCTTGGATGCAAGCGTTATCTGGCCTGCTCTGAATATAATGAATGGATAGTGTTTTAACAGTTTTTGAGAGAAGGATAACATGACTTCACGATCAACCCTGTTGTGGGGCCCCAGAGGATTAAGACTCTGAAATTACACTTCACAAACTACTTGATCAATTTCAACAATGTTGGAGTGGTTTTGGGGGTTATTCGGGATGCTGAATCCATTTATGATACTCAAGATTTTCAAAATTGCAATATTTACTGGAATTTACCAAATATCAACTCATTCTGGTGCAATTTTGGTGCATTTTCAGTCAATTAGTCAGGACTCCCTGGAGGAAGAGATCTTGTATCTCAATGGGACATTCCTGGATAAATAAAGGATAAAAAAAAATAAAAAAAAAATAGAAAGTTTTAGAGGACACTGAAATTATTACATTTGGACAGGACAGCACAGACATTATGTATTCACAATATCTCTACTGACCCCAAATAGTTCCTATGGTAATTTCATATTGTCATAGTACAGTAGATAGGCAGGTGTATAAAGATCTGCGTTGTCAAGACAAAGACTCGGATGTGAAGGGCATCCGTGTCACAGCAAATTGGAAAAACACTAAAACTGGTCAAACTGTGTTCCTTAATACAATAACATAGCTTAATAAAACAGAAATAACAAAAGAAAGGTATTTACATTACTCAAGCATATAGGCCACAACATAACAATATGCGCTTCTTCTTACTGCATAGTAGTAGATAATTACTTGTTTTGGATTGTAAGTCAGATACTTCTCTGGGTCCTCTGAAGCATATTTGGCAGCTGACTTCCGGAACCATATGACTTCATCGTAGGTGGTGACAATGCCATGCTCGTTAAGATTCTTGACCAGCTCTGCGCTACCATATTTATGGTGGAGTCTTACGGCAAGCCCCAGGGTTGTCTGATTCCAGCTCCCACTGATGAATGAATGAGAACTTTATTAACAGATTGCAGAAAGGGTACAGTACAGTACAGCTCAATACATACAATTGTTAAGGGGATGCAGACCAGAGAAAGACGTCTTGTTTACATCAGGGTCCCCCATTTTCAATTCATCGTAACATATATGACATACATGACATACAGATAGACAGTACTGCTACATCTATACATTTATGACATACCAGATTTGCAAAGTACTGTTTGTGATACGAAAAGAGTCCAGAAAAAAAGTATATACATTTGACGTAGAAACTGTACATTGGAGGAGGTTGGGTAGGTGGGGGGGACTGTACATTGGAGGTGGTTGGGGGGGGGGGGGGGGGGGGGGGGGGGGACACCACGGGGACACCACCACTGTACAAGCAAAACTGTACATTGGAATATTGACAAGACCATACATGGTAATTTACTGTACATTGGAGGGGGTTGTGTTAGGACATTTACAGGGGCCAGTTTCGAATTGCAGTCTCCCGTAGGTGTTTTTGAAAGTGGGTAGTGATTCACATTCCTTTACAGCTTTAGGTAGGGCGTTCCACATTGATGTGGCATAATTGCGAAACATGTTTAGTCCCTTGTTTGAGCCGAATCTGGGTTTAACATGATTTGTGGAGCTCCCTCTGGTGTTGTGATCATGGTATTCACTGACCTTTGGGAAGTATTTTGACATGTACATGGGTACCTTGGTCGTGTAGTGTATCTTGTGTAGACCATGCCAATTGCAAGTTGCTGTACTCTGTCGTCTACTCTAAGCCATCCTAGGTTGTCAAAGTGGGCAGGGGTGAGGTGGGTTCTAGGAGTAAGGTCAAGCAGTAGTCTGACCAGTTTGTTTTGAGATGTTTGTAATTTTGTTGTGAGCGAGTGTAAGTGATGGTTTGGTCACTTTTCCTTCCTTTGATACCAGACGGGAGACAAACTTCAAAAGGGATGGACTTGTGGCTTGCCTTGTATGATCTTGTATGCTTCCAGCTGCCAAGGTCATATTCACGGAGCAAGGGAATATTCTGCACCTCAGCTTGCACTCTCTTCACAAGTGTGACCGATCATATGTTACTCCTTCTGCGTTGTGTTAAATGTCGATGCCCAGAGGGAGTTTCGAACCCGGGTCTCCCACGCCGTGGGCGACAACATAGACCGCTGCACTAAGAGGTGAATTCACTCCTGGGTACCGTATCTATGTGTCTTTTAACCCTGTTATGGGGACGCGAGTTTAACTCGCAGCCCGCTTACTGCCACAGTCACTTCACAACACACGTCCATCGTGACTGTGGATATTACTCACGGACCTCCGTTACACAAGCTTGGTAAAAGAATATATAATTATTAATTGTTAGACTAGAAGTCTTTATTTGTCATGCCGTTTTTTTTTCTTTTTTATATATATTGATCTTTTTCCCCCTCCATTTTCCTCCGATTTTCTCCCATCCCAATGTTAGTCGTATGCCAATTCCCAATCCCTTCCTGGTCGCTGCACACTTACCCCCCACAGTCAAATCATCTGGGAGAGTGGAGGCTATCACGTGCTTCCTCCGACACACGTCCAGCCAATCAACCGCTTCTTTTCACCTGGCAGCGCGGATCCTCCCTGAGAGGGCGTAGCGTGTGGAAGGATCACTCTATCCCACTCAGGTCCTATCCGCGCTTAGCAGGCGCCCCGACCGAACTGTAGGAGTCGCTGTTTACAGCGACCCGGACCCACCCCGCCAGCTTCTCCCACCCTCTAATACAGCCAATTGTATTAGTGTGAACGGCCAGCCAAGCTGGTGACAACCCCGGAGCTGTGAGCTGGATTCGAACAGGCGAATCCAGCTCACAGCTTCGGGGTTGGTGACGAACGCAATCTCCGCTACACCACCTAACCGCCTTGTCATGCCGTTTTAACACACGCGCGAGATGGGCGACCTACAGGAACACACATACACATGCACTGAAAATAAAATTTGATTATTAAAAAATATAAATGATATATATATATTTTTTTGCAAAATCAACTGCCTCTTTGTTAATTACAACAAGCAATGCTGTTTGTTATTTAAGATGAGGTCGGACTCGGCACTGACAGATTTGTGTTCATTGTGCTGCTTTTATAAAGCCTCAAATGATGGCTTACAATATTTCATGAAAGCAAAGTGTTTTGTTTGTCTAAGATTTAAAGAGGTTTAAACTTTACAGCACTAAGTTGAACAAAGTGCTGTACAAGTCCCACAACATTAAAAAAAAATAATTATATATATATATATTTTTTTATTTACAGTTGATTCCATTTTTATTGCTCAATTCCGCGATTCCGTCCGCGATTCCGTGATCGCGGAAGCAAAAGTGGAACAATACAAATCAAAACAAAAATATATGTACAATTAAAAGGGAATAGGAATGATGTGTAAACAGAGCGGTCACATTGCAAAATGGAATACAATCAAAAAATTATTCCACAAAAAGGTCCACAAAAAGGTCTGTCAACAGTCACTAATAGTTCTCCTTTATCTGTTTTTTTTTATTTTTTATTAAATGTCTCTACCTTAGTGAGAACGCTGGCACTGGGAAGAGGAAGCTAGTTTTTCAAAGTCTGGGTTGTAGGAGCTGGTTGCAAGCCTCAGGCAGTCCACAAGATGGTCATCCGTCAATGTGGTTCTGTACTTGGACTTGATGATCTTCATGTGAGAGAAAGCGGCAGCCACAGTCAATGCCTCTTTTACACATTCGCCGTCTTTGAAGGATTTTTTCTTTTTAGCGAGAATGTGACTGACACGATAAGATGCAATTGTTGCAGCTTTTGCCTTGGTGCTGGGCTTCGTAAAAGTGGACTGTTGTCCCACTAGTGAAGACTTCATCTGCTGGAGTTCTGTTCTTCGTAGGACTGATATGTGCAAACTGGAAAAAGTTATTTAGGAGGCTTTGCGCAGTGGGCGTGTCAACTAGGGATGGGTACCTTTCACATTTGAACCGGTACCTGTGAATCGATACCGGTACCCAACGGTACCTTTTTTCGGTACTTTAGTCTCAAGAAATTTAATTTACCTACCTCAGTCGTAAAAAAAAATCCAAACTACAATTTCGACAGTTTTCGGCTTGTCAATGCTCCGACTGCTTTGTTGTTGAATCAAGTCAAATCCTAGGTAAGCATATATTGTGCGTGTGAACGTTGACATGAAAAGAAAAAAGTAAAAAAAAAAAAAAAAAAACTTTTTTCGGTTTCTCACTTGATTCGATACTCGGTAGTACCGACGTGTTTCGGTTCGGTACCTCAAAAGTACGGCCGGGCCTGTGACCGGACCTGAAAGCGCCCCTACTCTGCGGCTCTGCAGTTGCATACTATTTGGATTCGTTAGGAGCAGCACCGAGTCTCGACTCGGGACTTTATTTTATTTGGAATATAATGACTGTATATGCAAAAGTAGCCTAGTTTTAAGTTAAAATATTATAAATCTACATGCCTTGAGGATGTCATTATTTATATAGCCTGCCTATCAGGCAAAAAAAATAATTCTAACTGAAACACTGATACCGTGATATATACCGTTACCGTCTATGCTTCAAATTATACCGTGATATAAATTTTAGACCATACCGTCCACCCCTACTCTGCACCGTGACTCAGGAGATTCTCACGGACCCGTACAGAATTAGTAGCGAACACAATTCTATCCCTGACCATTTCCTCACTATTGGGGTAATTACAGTCTTTCACAAGCAACTTTAGCTCTGTAACAAACTGATCAACACTTTCGCTAGGTCCTTGGAATTTCTCCTGGAATTTGTACTTTGCAAAGATGGGGTTCGCCTAGGGCTGGGCGATAAAACGATAACGATAACTATCGCGATAAATTATTTCCTCGAAATAAACATGAAACGTGGTCGCAAAGTTTCGATATATCGATTTTCCAAGCTTGGATATGAGCACACGCACTAACAACCAATCAGTGAAGGAGATGGCCGAGAGCGAAGGAGACCCGGAAGGAGACCCAGAGGTAGGACTCACTCAACAACAGGGCTTGCTAGGCTAATTAGCTTGCACAGCGCTGTTTTATATATTTACGTGCCGAGTGTGTGTGGCGTGAATTCTGAGGCCACGTTTATAGTAGTGTGGGGTATACAGTGGACGTCGTTTCAATATATTGTGGCGGAAGAGAGTATTTTAGTGTCATATTTAGCACATTGTCATGGAATACACCGCTTAGAAACAACAGGCTGGCTAGGATAACTAGCTTGCACGGCGCTGTTTTATATATTTACGTGCCGAGTATGTGTGTTTTGAATTCTGAGGCCACGTTTATAGTAGTGTGGGGTATACAGTGGACGTCGTTTCAATATATTGTGGCGGAAGAGAGTATTTTAGTGTCATATTTATTACATTGTCATGAGATACTCCGCTTGTCGGCTAACGTGCGCGGACTGATGACGACATCAACTCGACTCGAGACATTCGCAGCAGCATAAGAAGTTAATTAAACTTGACAGACATTATATCGACGATAATTATCGATATCGAATTATATGAAAATAATTTTATAATTTTATCGCGATACCGTTTTTGGTCATATCGCCCAGCTTCGCCTTTGGCATAACATACTCTTCATATTTGTCGTAGTAGCTTTTTAGCTTTTTCCTGTCGGCGTCGGAAAGCTGCCATGTGTTAAAAATGTCTCCCCTTTTCCCCGATCCATAGTAGGAGATAGCTGCATTTGATTTCCTCTGTCTTGTCGTTGAACGGTCCACTAAACATTAGCTTGACGTGTTGGCGAAACGTTTTCCATGCGTCGGGTAGGTTTGAGGATTCCCAGTCCATCGTCGGCATTGGTACTGCTGCATTTACATTTACATTTACATTTAGTCATTTAGCTGACGCTTTTATCCAAAGCGACTTACAAGTTCTGTACGACAAGCCATCAGGAAGAGCATAACTCTATCAGCTGAGTAACAATGTTCATCAAAGTGTTGAGTGCTACAGTGTAGGTTAGTTTATTAGGACAAGTGCATGACAGTATGGTTAGTTAGGGTTCGATTTTTTTTTTTTTTTTTTTTTTATTCAGATAATGATTGAAGAAGTGCGTCTTTAGTCGACGGCGAAAGATTGGACGTGTTTCGGCTGTCCTAACTGGGGTGGGTAGTTCATTCCACCATTGTGGGGCAAGGACTGAGAATAGGCGACTTCTCTTTGATGACCCTCCCGGAGCTTGGATAGGAGTAGGTCTGAGGCGGCCAGAAGATGCAGAGCGTAGGGGTCTTGAGGGTGTGTAGTTAGAGACCTTTGCCGCACGGTATGCTAGGTCGAGGGCCTTGAAGCGGATTCGTGCAGCAATGGGGAGCCAGTGCAGGTCCCTAAGAAGTGGGGTGACATGGGCCGACTTCGGTAGGTTTGAGATCAGGCGGGCCGCTGCGTTCTGAATGAGTTGAAGAGGCTTAGTGGCAGTGGCCGGGAGGCCAGCGAGCAGTGCGTTGCAGTAGTCGAGGCGGGAGATGACTGTTGATTGGACGAGGAGTTGGGTGGCTTCTTTTGTCAGGAAGGGGCGTATCCTTCTGACGTTGCTCAGGAGGAATCGGCAGGTTCTGGTTGTCGCTGCGATGTGAGCAGAGAAGTTCAACTGGTCGTCGAGGACAACACCAAGGTTCTTGGCGGTCGGGGACGCGGTCACAGCTGCATTCTCGACTGTGATGGAAAGGTCGGTCAGGGGGGAGGATTTGGCCGGCAGGTGGAGCAATTCTGTTTTGCTTAGGTTCAGTTTGAGGTGGTTGGTCGTCATCCAGGCGGAGATGTCGGACAGACAGGCCGAGATCCGCTCAGAGACGTGGATATCTGAGGGAGGGAAGGAGAGGAAGAGTTGAGTATCGTCGGCATAACAGTGGTAGGAGAAGCCATGAGACGTGATAATGTTACCCAGTGATTTAGTGTAGAGGGAGAAGAGAAGGGGTCCTAAAACCGAGCCCTGGGGGACACCCGTCCGCAGGGGGCGGGTGGCCGACAGGGTCCCTCTCCATGACACTAGGTAGCAGCGGTCATTGAGGTATGATGACAACCATGTCAGCGCAGAGCCAGCCACTCCCATTCCTGCGAGGGCCGCGAGGAGGATCTGGTGGTTGACTGTGTCGAAGGCTGCAGATAGATCTAGGAGAATCAGGACAGAGGAGAGGCCTTTCGCTTTTGCT
The DNA here is from genome assembly GCF_963971535.1 of Notolepis coatsorum. Lineage (NCBI taxonomy): Eukaryota > Metazoa > Chordata > Actinopteri > Aulopiformes > Paralepididae > Notolepis > Notolepis coatsorum. The sequence continues at coordinate 29,859,058 of NC_140182.1, read as the reverse complement.
AAGTGAAGTGCCTCTGTGACCGCAATGAGGGCTGTCTCTGTGGAGTGACCAGTCCTGAAGCCTGACTGATTAGGGTCTAGGAGGTCATTCTGTAAGAGATAAGCAGTAAGTTGGTTGGATACAGCACGTTCAAGTGTTTTAGAAAGGAAGGAGAGAAGAGAGACAGGACGGTAGTTGCCTATGACGGTAGGGTTCAGGGATGGTTTTTTTATGAGGGGCGTGACTCTGGCTTGTTTTAGGGAGGTGGGGACCATATTATCAGCAGCCTCCATATTATCTTTCTTTCTTTTTCTCTTCCTTGGCATGAGTTCGAAATTATCCGGCTTCTGGCACCATGTAATATTCCGTGTATTGCAGTGTTAATTTTGGCAGCTATTTTCATTTTAGTTTTAGTCTTAGTCATGTGTCAAGTGCTCCTTTTTCGTTTTCATCATATTTAGTCATCTGCATTTATTTTTCGTTTAGTCAGTTTTAGTCAACTAAATGTCTGAGCATTTTAGTCTTAGTCAGTGTTGGTCTCGATTTTGTCTTTTTTGTTTTTGTCTAGATTTAGTCGCAGAAAACTGATGATTTTTGTCTAGTTTTCGCTAATGAAAAAAAGGCATTTTATATTGTAAATAATGCAATTCTATTTATTAAGTATAGTCTAGCCCAAACCCTGAATGCTGATTCACAATAAGTTCAGTAGAAGGCTAGAAGCCCAATACAATAGTAACCAAACATTCCTTGAAATGGTCAATTGATTCAGAAATAGTCAGATATGGAATGGAACATATTCTGATTTAAATTGCTTATTTTTTTTTTAACCAACAAAGCAACATTAGGATAGTGTAAATACACAGTACACACTGATTGCAATTCTCACTGGGACCTACTGTACAAATTTCACACACGTCACACACACATTCCCTTTTGTCCCTCGAGTCGTACCGTAGATCGCTGACGTCACTTAAAATGGCGGCCCCCATCAGAGCATTCGGCTAATAACATTAGCTTAGCGACCCTGCCACCGCACTTCTATGTGCATAAAGTGTGGTAACAAAATATCACAGCCCCTAAGACTGGGAGCGTTCTAACTCTACTGAGCATGTACCCAACATTATATGAAAAATAAAGTCATTACGACGTTTTAGTGCACTTCAAGCGCTAAAGGGATTCATAACTTATAGCAGGGTCAATCTCAGTGTTGGTACTCGTCTGTTTCTTTTCTTTTCATACCTTTTTAAGTGAACGTGGTCTTGTCCTTGTTGTATCCATGTGTAATGTTGATAGTAGTGGGTGTACACAGATGAAAGAGAGCAAGTCTGTGTCTGGGATATAGGTCCCGACCACCAGGCTATTAGCTCTTCTGGCAGCCTAGCCATCCTCTCAGCCTCCGTTGTCTTAAATGCTATGTTCTTTTGGTAGAACTGTTCGGCTGCCGCAAGAGTGTTGAGAGAGTAGCAGATTCCGTTCATGGTTATTGGTATAAGCTGTAGTCACGAGAGACCTGGGACACGGTTTTTAGCCTCACGTATGTTATGTAGCTTGGCTTTTAGCCATAAACGCTGCTGAGCTTAACCCGGAAACGGAAATGGGAAATGCTGAAATAATAACGTGACTTATTCTAAAAGTTATAATTATTTTGTCTCATCTTGTTTTAGTCAACATAAATTAAGAGAATTCGTCATGGTTTTTGTAAACTACATTTTTGTGTACTCGGTTGTGGTCAACGATATGGAATTAACTATTTAGTCGCATTGGCGTCACGTGGTCTTCAATAACGTGACGTCACGTCTCGTTGTCGTCATGAAAAAAACCTTTGTTGACTAACATCTTTCGTCATCAATTTAGTCAACAAAATTAACACTGGTGTATTGTCACTCTTAGTGTCGAATAAGGAATGATGGAATCGGGCAACTACTTTATGGGTTACCGTTTATTCTCACGTCCCGGGCAGCAATGACAACACATTAAACAGTGCCTGCATATCAAATGACTGGAATACGTAACACGTCATCACATACGCATCATTGCTGTGCTGTGGTAGTCTATAGGCTACACAGATATCCCTAGGATATTACAGTATCTTTGTATGATTTTGTTTATTGCATTTTTCTACAATAAGTAGTACAACATAATGGAATGTTAAAGCACTACTTTGTATATATTTTTGTCAGAATAAACCACTGCCAGTAGAGCAAGGATGAATATGAGTATGGAGGTAGTGTCTGTGTATATTCACAAAGATACCAAATTCATCAACCGTACTGACCTTAACCATGACAAAATTGAAACTGTTTGGATTGAAATCTTATTAGAAAGGGCGGAATCAGTACTAGTAGGCACAATCTATAGACCGCCAGAACAGAGTGGCTTGACTTCTATGACACACTTGATGGGTGTTTAGCTGGGGTGGAGGGTGTAGAAAATATTCTTATTGGGGACTGGAACACGGATATGCTACGTAAAGCAGCACCCGTCTTCAAGGCCTTCAGTAGGTTTTGTGATCTGCACAGTTTCAGGCAGCTAATCACCCAACCCAGAAGGGTATGTGATTCAACACAAACCACCATTGACCTCATTCTGACCTCTGACAAGTCCATGATCTCCAACAAAGGGGTGATAGCATGCGGGTTAAGTGATCATTATATGATTTTCTGTACCCGCAAAAAGCTAAAACAAAAGGCCGGCTGTCACAAAACAGTCACATCTAGGGACCTCAAAACCTACTCTAGAGAGGCCTGTAACCAAGAACTGGAGAGCATGGACTGGTCAGATGAGTTCAGTGGTACACAGGTTGAAGAAACATGGCTTGGATTCAAAACCAAATTCACAACAATACTTAACAACATGGCACCCCTAAGAACCACCAGGGTTAAAAATCACGCTGAGCCATGGATGCACACTGAAATACTGACCGCTATGAAAACCAGAGACAGAAAATGCTCTGAACTTCATAAAAGTCAGACAAAGCTTACCAAAAGTGCAAACGGTGAACTCCAAGCCCACGTGGTTGAACAAAAAATTCAAAGAAACCGACTAAGAAATGACATAAACACCATGATCAAAACCGCAAAAAAAAAATCATCAATGACAAAACCGAGGAAAACAAAAACAAACCCTGCGAACTTTGGAAATTATTCAACAACCAACTAGGCTGCAGCAAAAAACTAAACCAGATTTATAAACATAAAGACAGAAAACACGCTCATCACAGACAAACTGGATGTGGCCAAATACCTAAACATATTCTTTACAAACATAGCCACAACACTGGTTAATAAACTACCCTCCCACTCAGGGCATTATGGGGTAGAACACATAGTAGCATACTACAAAAACCTAGGGGTCCGCAAAGACGACTTCAAACTGGAAATGGTAATAACAGATGAGGTACTCAAAAAAACTGAGCATCCTCTAACCTAACAAGGCCACTGGCCATGACAACATCCCCTCCAAATTCCTCAGAGACTCAGCAGCCGCCATCACCCCAGTCATCACACACATAATAAACCTCTCCATAAAACGGGGACACGTCCCCAAGGACTTCAAAATTGCGCGAGTGACCCCCCTGCACAAAAAGGGCAGCAAATTAGACCCAGGCAACTACCGCCCTGTTTCTATTCGTACCTCCATCTCGAAAGTCATGGGAAAAATTGTCTACGAACAGGTCGAAAAGTACCTACTAGCGGGAAATAATCTAATCTACGAATTCCAATCTGGCTTCAGAACATCCCACTCCACTGACGCATGCCTTCTCTATTTGAACGACCACATCAAACAAGAGGTGGACGCGGGCAAATACTGCGGCATGGTCATGCTGGACCTACAAAAGGCCTTCGACACTGTCAATCACTCCATTTTGATTTTGATAGTTTATCAGTGAGCTGGATGCAATCCTACCTTGAGGGGAGAGAACAGATGGTGGAGGTAAACGGTACTCTATCCCCCCCCCCTCACAGTGAGCTGTGGTGTTCCACAAGGAAGCATACTAGGACCGCTACTGTTCCTAATTTATGCAAATGACATGTCGTCAGCTTGTGACTGCAACTTGTTCTTGTTCGCGGACGACTCAGCCCTGCTGGTCTCTGACAAGAACAAGTTACAGGTTGAAAAAACCCTCAGCTCAGAACTCGGCAGAATCTGCACCTGGCTCGCTGATAACAAACTATCATTACACCTGGGTAAAACGGAGTCCATTCTCTTCGGATCAAATAACAAACTCAGCAAGACCGACTGCTTCTCAGTTACAGTGGGTGACAATATTGTCACAAGGAAAGATGAAATGACATACCTAGGTTCCATCCTAGAGGCAAATCTTTCCTGTGACAAAATGGCATCCAATGTAATAAAAAAAAGTCAACCAACGAACTAGATTCCAAGTTTCAAGTTTCTTTATTGGTTGTCATACATTGTACTGAAAATGCTCCTTTCTGTTTTGCTCCAGAGATTGTGCTAGATAAAAATAGATAAGTATAAAAAGTATAGTAAGTATAAAATAGAAGTCAAGTACATAGACAAAAGTGTTCAATATATACATATATACAATGTACAATGCAGAGTAGAAAAGTAACTGAGTTACAATACAATATACTATACAGTACAATGCAGAAATGGGATGAGGTACAATTTAGGTACAATTTACAGTAAGGTGTAATGAGGTATGGGTTGTAGTGCAAATTCTTTGCCAATAAATATAAAGTGTGTTTAGGTGTTCTAAAGTGGGTGGGTAAAGTGGGTGCTGCAGTGAGTTGTTTGTTTAAAGTGAGTGTGTGCGTGTGGATGTGAGTGCATTTGATGGTTGTTACATAGTGTTATTGTCATTTAGCATTCTGATGGCCTGAGGATAGAAGCTTCTTCTTAGTCTCTCTGTGCTTGCCATGAGACTCTGGTATCGCTTGCCTGACCGCAGCAGTTCAAAGAGGCAGTTGTTTGGGTGGCTGGAGTCTTTGATTATTCTCTTAGCCTTACCCATGCACCGCTTGTTGTAAATGTCTTGGAGAGTGGGAAGCCCCCCTCCAATTGCGCGTTCGGCTGAACGGGCCACTCTCTGTAGTCTGCTATGGTCTTGTGCGGTGCTGTTCCCAAACCAGGAGGTGATATTGCCAGTCAGGATGCTCTCTATTGTGCATGAGTAGAAGTTCTTAAGGATCTTCTGACTGACTTGGAACTTCCTTAGGCGCCTGAGGAAGTAGAGGCGTTGCCGTGCCTTCTTCACAACACTGTTAATGTGTGTGGTCCATGTCAAGTCCTCGGATATGTGGACTCCGAGGTACTTATTTTTTTTTTATCTACTTTTTCTCCCATTTTCTATTTTTCTCCCATCCCAATTTCGTATCGTCCAATTCTACCCTCCCCTGTCTTGAACGCTGTTAGGCCATGCCTCCCACAAGCCGGCTGCAATGTGGACTAAGCCTTACATCACGTGTCCCCTCCGGTACTTGAGGAAGCAGCAGTTGCATCTTTTCACCTGCACAGCGCGATCTCTCAGCGTCGGGGGTCTGCGTTTGGAGGGCACGCCGCCCCCGTCGCTTCCTGATTCTGCTGCGCAGGCGCACCAACCGACCTGTAGGAGTCGCTGTCCACAACGTCCGATCCCCACTCATCAGCTTCCCACCCCCTAATACTGCCAATTGTATTAGTATGAACGACCAGCCAAGCTGATAGCAATGCGGAGAGCTGGGCTCGAACCCAGCGTATCCTGCATTGGTGGTGAGCGCCTTGCCCACTGCACCACCTAGCCGCCCGGACTCCGAGGTACTTGAAATTGAAACTGTTCACTCTCTCAACTGGTGCCCCGTCGATGCTGAGATCCTGTACCGGATCTCCTCTCTGGTAAACAAGAATACCCTGAAGACTCTGGCAGGAGCACTCATTCAAGAGTACTACGACGACTATGCTTGCACCTCATGGTACCAAAGCACCTCAAAGGCGCTAAAAACAAGATTACAAACATCACAAAACAAACTGGTCAGACTACTACTTGACCTTACTCCTAGAACCCACCTCACCTCTGCCCACTTTGACTACCTAGGATGGCTTAGAGTAGACGACAGAGTACAGCAACTTGCAATGGGCCTGGTCTACAAGATACACTATACGCCTAAGGTACCCGGACAGCCCTATGTTTAATCATATCTCGCCACTAAGAAATGCCCTCTTCTTTCGGTTAATTGCAGCTTTCACCTCCCTAGACACTCAAGTTTATCATTGGGGAAAGTTTTAATAATTTTACAGGGGATGGCATCATCAACACAGAAATGTATATAAGCCGTGACTCTTATCAGCTTTACTGTCCAGGTCAAGATCATCGTCCTCTAAAATTGATGCTAAAATACAATAATAAAATAGAATAAAATAGGCATCGAAAAAATTAAATAGATAAGGCACAAGATATGCATGGTAAAAAAAAAGACATGCTAGGTTCCTGAGAAACTGGTTCTTATATACACTACTATGCAATATACAATTTACAATGTTAACTCTTAATGTATCTAAACTATACAGTACCTCCTTCTTTTAAAGTGTTTCTAAAGATTACATTTTTTAGAGTGACATTTTGTTTAAAGTAGGGATGTCCGATATTATCGGCCGACCGATATTGGCAGTAAAATGTGATATCGGAAAATATCGGTATCGGTTTAAAAAAAGAAAAAAACAATAACAATATTTGTTATATATATATCCAGTGAAATTATTAGTTACCTGAAATTATTCCGTTTTTTGGGGTGGGAAACCCTGCATATATCGGTTGATATCGGTTGATATCGGTATCGGAAATTAAGAGTTGGACAATATCGGAATATCGGTATCGGTAAAAAAGCCAATATCGAGCATCCCTAGTTTAAAGTGATTTTTTTAGCGGTTGCCGCATGAGTGGTGTGTGTGTGTGCTCATGTGTATTTGTGAGTGGAGAGTTCAGTGTTCTGATGGCCTGGGGGAAGAAGCTGAGTCGGAGACAACGCAGACGTAACACACGGGTTACATTTGCATCCTAAAATGGCTTACCTGAGCTTGGTCCACCTTGGTTGGTCTCCTTGTTCTCATGCAAGGCTCTATAATGCCTCAGCATCGGTGAGGTGTTATTGTTGTATCCAAGTTATTTTGAACACAACAGACACTTCACTTTTTAAAGTAACAGAAATTAGAACAAGGGATACGCTGTGTTGACACATTTATTAATATTACTATGTGCATACTTAGGAGAGAGATCAGCTCAGTTAGTTGAACAGATAGCAAACAAACGCGCAATAAATGCCTAAGTCAACACAATGTGAGGTCATAGGTAGGGATGGGTACCGAACCGAATTAAGGGTACCGACCGTATCGATTCACAGGTACCGATATCTGTTCAAATGTGAAAGGTACCCAACCCTAGTCATAGGAGACTATTGCGCTTCATTGCCCCTTATATCTTGAATCGCGTGCCAAATGTCCTGAATCAGTCACGTGGTACGACCGGCACGTGAGGTTCAACGTCACCACACACGTCATCAACACAAGCCTCGATACACTCCACATAAATTCCTGGATTATTCAACAAACGCTTTGTGTGTTTACAGTGTGAAGTCTCTCTGTGGCAGAACTCTACTGGACCAAGACTTTCTTCTTGTGGAAACAGACATCACACTGTGGACACCACAACATCTGTAAGTACAATTATGTTTACTTTGAGTTTCCTGAACATGGAGAGACCAATCCCAAGTCGATCGGAACTTTCTCGGCCGAGCTATAGTCACTTTCTCAGCACCTACACCCCATGCGCAGATTGCCCACGGAGTCTCGGGGTTGTCCAGATGTCTAGGTTTATCAATCTGCGCATGCAGAGTTTGGGGAGTAGTTGCGGGGAAAATTACTATAGCTCGGCTGAGAAAGTGCTGATTGATTTGCGATTGGTCTCTCCATGTTCAGTGCCCAGTAGTTCAAAATCTTTAATCTCAATCAGATCCGATCCAATTTTAACCTCTTTACCTCTTAATCTCTGAAAATCCGCCTAAAAATACACACCTACAGTAAGTAAATGGAAGATTGCTCCACTTCTACAAGGCCATTTGCATGTTCTTGGTATCTAGGGACATCTATGGACCTCAGGGAATGTATTCCCAGTGTCATAAATATTGTGTCTATTACTAGGCTTGAGTAAATTGTTATGAAACACTGTGCAAATGTTTCTAAGGAAACTGAGGATAGGGCTACATATGGGATGATGACTCCGATGACAGTGGTGAGGATGATTAACATCAGTGTTGCCTGGGAAGTGTGGTGGTGGATGAGGGGTTGGGTGGTGGATGAGGGTGTGGACTGGGGTTGGGATGTATAGGGCGAGGGGATTAGGGTTATACAGTAGGTAGTGTGATTTTTTTGTACCTTTTGTACCTGTGATAAATTGTACCTCATCCCATTTCTGCTTTGCACTATATAGTATATTGTAATTAGTATATTGTATAGTATATTGTATGGTAACTCAGTTAGTTATACTCTGCATTGAACATTGTACATTATGTACATACTGAACACTTGTGTCTACGTACGTGACTTCTATTTTATACTTGCTATACTTATTTTATTTTATACTTATCCTTTTGTCTAGCACAGTCTCTGGAGCGTAACAGAAAGAAGCATTTTGTATAAAAGTATTCTGTATTTCTGTATGACAACTAATAAAGAAACTTGAAACTTGATTTGTTTGTATTTTTGTACCTGCATTCTATTTAGTTTTTAAATGGAAAATAAAAAGGTTAATGTCTTATTGATTTGTAAATTTTTTGACATCATTCCAAATTAAGGGGATGATGTAGTGTTTTGATTTAACTATCTTGATAAAAAGTGTATGGGTCTATTCTTTTTCTCATTATACTATCCACTGAACTTTTTTTATGTTTTATGTGTACAACCTACATTTTTTGAATATCTACATCTTGACCTGCACTGCACACTTTTTTAGAACTGTATAGTATTCTTTATTCTAGTCATCTTATTTTATTCTAAGCTCAAATTATCGTATTGCACTGCACACTTTTTAGAACTGTATATAGTAATCTTTATTTTAGTCATCTTATTTTTTTCTATACTAAATTTATTGTATTTTATTATTGGAAGCTGCTATGGTCGAGGGACCACAATAAATAGATTTTCACTCTACTTGCTGTAAAGCACTGTGATCAATACATAGAACTATCCTACCTGTCTGTGATCATCACTTTATGTTGCATGGTTTGAAGAGCTAGGAGGCTACCTTACGCTCTAGCCTAAAACTAACATTTCCTTTTTCCGTTTCAAACCTTTATTTCAACTTGTTAGGAAGTGGAGGTTTCCCTCATTTAGATTAGCTGTCATTATACAGCACAAGTACAGTACTAGAAGAAAGTTTGGCAGATGTAGGCCATTGTGGGTACATTATGAACCATGACACGAAGGTATCTTTTTCTCTTAATCTGCTGTAAATTAGCATTTAGTTTTTTTGGCAAATAATCCACTGCGTCCACCATTGTTTAGAGCAAAATGCAGAGTATTACCAGCAAATATACAGAGGTTGTTCGTTCCCTGTCCAGATGACAGCAGAAGGAAATAAAATTTTAAACACCAATTTGCACGAACAACCTTAAAACAAAGGTGCACCTCAGTTATAGGTATCAAACTATGGAACTCTTTGCAGAACGATGAAAAGAGTTCCACTAATATAATTCACTTCAAAAGGTTGTGCAAAGAAAAGATACATAGACAGTATAGCACAGTTTAGTATAATATTGCAGTTTAGCATGTCAGGATGACATGGCATAGAGTTGTAGTGTAGGCCAGTATGAGTATAGTAATATAGTATATAGCAGCGTAACATAGAATAATAATATATTAAAATATTGTATAATACTGTACCAATATGGTGTAGAATAAATAGTATGATTTAGTTATATTATAATAAAATAGAAATTAGATAGTATATAGAAGTATAATACATTATATAAGTGTGTGTGTAAATGAATGAACCTAAATATGTAGTTTGACTGATAGATAGACAAAATGGGTTTATTTATGTTGATTTAATTTGGTTGTGTTGATGTTTAATTTATTTTGCAAAATGGGTATATTCTGTTTGGTTTTACACAATATGTCTATCGGTGTGTTGTGTGTGTGTGTAGGGGCAGGTATATATAAGATTTTTTTCTTCTTCCTGTTCCTTTCGGCCATGGTATTTGGTGAATTATATGAATATGTACTGTTGGACTGTGGTAATTCCATGTACGAATAAATAAATGATGATGAATTTGTTTTGGGCATCTTTGTGTCGACGTCTAGAGAAAACCCTAATGGATTGTCCAGACGTCCACACGCTTCCCATCAACCGTGGCAACAAGGATGGTCTGCTGGACATAGACGAGCTTGCCAGAGGTGATCATTTTACCACTTAATTTACATTCCTTACATTCTTTAAAGTAATTTTGTTCTTAATTTCTATCATTCCTAAACACCTCATGGATATCAATCAATCTACATTTTATTACGGACTCAGGGTCCATATAAAAGACGATACATAGAATAAATTACATATAAAAGCACCATAAAAAACATAGTTTAAAAGATAAGAGTCTTACATAAAGACAACTGTCGTAAGGTTATGAATATAACCAAGTTCTATGAATACTGGTGACGCTCAGCGTCATCTGCACTAACCTCACTTCGTGCACATGCACTGAATAAAAATCCACAATGTACCTTTACATACCAACATTCGTCTGGCCACACCCCTATCCGCTACCTTCATAAGCAGGTGTGTGGTCACCTACTCGCTGAGCGTCACCAGTATTCATAGAACTTGGTTATATTCATAACCTTACGTTCTATATCATACTGGCTGCCGCTCAGCGTCATCTGCACTACAGGAGCTGAGCGGGAGCCTGAAGCTCGACAAATGTACCCCACTGAGGCCCCCCACAACCATCAGAACCGGGGAGGACCGAGCCCCCCCGACCCTCCCTAATGGAGGATACCCCCCCTATTGGAGGACGGGAGGGAGACTGATCCGACCGTGCGAAGAGAAACTCGAGCAACTCAACGCACAGGGTGAGCAGACCGTGGCTTGACCCCACGACTACGCACAACCCGCATGCCACCAGGTAACGAACGGAAGGAACAAACCTTGTTACCGCCCCCAAAATCACGTGGTCGAGAGCAAACTCAACCCCGTGGCAAGGCTGTAGCAGCGGAGCGCGAAGGAAGACCCAGACCCACTGAAGGGACTGGATCCCCCGGAAAAAGGGGGCCCGGAGAGGTCAACGACGCCACAGCATCAAGACCTCACCAGGCGGCCACTTAGTGACACCGCCCCCCACATCACCAGCGTATTCGGACAGGGCCCCTCCAAGAGCGGGCCCTTCCCCCCACTAGTACGCCGCCTGGCACACTGACCCTGGCAAACTCAGGCAGTCAGCATGGCCGTAACTTGAAGCACTCAAAAGGCTACACTACAGGGGAGCTCCAGTAGCTCACCACGTACCTCGAGCGCTATTTCGGCGCCGGGGACAACCGTGCTCGTCACGGATCTGGGGTTTAGCGAGTTCGAATCCCGGACTGCAGCCGTGCCTTTCCCAGAGTGTCTTCCCCCCCATCTGTACCCCTTCAGCCTGTTTCTGTCGGTCATTCTTGACCAGAGTAAATGCGATAAACGCTAAAAAGAGCCAGGGGAATGGCCAAAGTTTAAAACAAAAAAGGCTACACTACAGCGGAAGCAGGCAGCACACCGGGGAGACGACCCCAGAGGGGGTCGATCCCTTAAACCAGGCAGCAGGCGTTTTGACCCGAGCCTGGAGCACTGCGGACGAGACAGGCGCCAAAGGGGTCAACTGAAAACAGCACCCCGGCGGAAGGGGCGTATGCTGGCATTGTTGCGCACCATGACAAAGCCTCCACCAAAAAACCCAGACCCAGAGGGGCCGAGGCAGAGAAAGCTGACACGATTGGCAGGCGTCATGAACGTGCAGGGGCACACTCAACCGGGTAACCCGGGAGTTGACTCTGCTCCAACACACCAGGGAATCAACCACCCTCTTGGTACCACATGCGGTGGTTGTTCCTATAACCCCTCAAGAAAAAACTCAAACACACCTGCGGGTATACACTGGCTACACCGCAGTACAAGTGTTTCAGTTTTCAAAAAAGGGTTATTCCAGGCCTACGGGTCGACGAAACACAACTTCGGACCGGGCCCGGCGGCTCGGGAAGCACACAGGGCTACCAGAGGAGGTCCATAAGACCACCCCAACAGCCCCCTCTTCGCCATGCGTGAGAGAGGAGCGAAAAGAATGGAGAACCAGCCCCTTCATGATGGCGCAGGGTACAACATGTACCCAACAAAGGGTCTCCATAACGCCCAACCCTGTGACACCCGGCCCGACCCGGCATTTTTTCCGCCGAAAAAAGCACAAGTCCCTCAGGGTACCAGAACAGCAGATCTGCGTCCCCGGCAGACAACGGGTTAACTGACCTGGACCAGCGTGACCAGAACCATTCCCGTGCCCTAACCACGCCGACATCCCTACTCCAAGAGAGGGGGTAGGTACGCGTGTCGATCTAAAACATGAAAAGAGGGCGCCACCCAGACGGTCCCATTCGTACCGCGCTCAGTGGCCCACCCCAAGGGCGTGAGACCCCTCTACCTATGTTTTGATCTATTCCGTTAACATCCCCCAGATATGAACGAGAATCCGTGGCCAGGGCGTGTACTTTCCCAGCGGCGATAGCCTGCGGCTGGATCAGATGCAGGATGGCTCCTGCCGACTGGGCGAGCTGATCATGTTGCAAATCGGTCAGCTCCGTACCGCCCGTCAGTATCCCGGACATGAATCTCGCCAGCTGCGCGATGTTAGAAGTGGCAGCCAGAGATTGAGTCGCAGAGATAAATGACTGGTCACTCCAGTAAGCCAACCGCCTCGCCGATTTCCCTTGGGGAACTGGCTTCCGTAATGGCTCCCACACCACCTCAGGACAAAGGAGAGCTGCCATCGGCCTATCAAGCCGAGGCACCCCCTCCTTCATGCCGTCTACCAAACCCACCACCCTCGTGACTCGCACGTAGGCGGGGGTGAGGCCCATGATGTGGGAGACCACCTGTCCCTGACGGACGTAGGCCTCCATACTGCTCACCTGTTTGGTCCTCTGCATCTGACAGTGCACAGAGGAAACTACAAATTATCCAGAACAGAGCTGCCAGACTAGTCTTACATTGCCCCATAACAACGGACATAAACAGTATGCATAGGGAACTCTTATGGTTATCGGTAGATAAAAGGCATGTCTTAAATACAGTCACATTCTATAATAACAGCATCCAAGCCTCTAAGCCTGAGTTTTTATATACCGTAATTTTTGGACTATAAGCCGCGGCGTTCCTCCCCATTTTTCGACCCTGCGGCTTATATAACGGTGCGGCTAATCTATGGATTTTTACAGCTAACTGGGCGTGCTCCCTCAGCTCTGTGACCGTCAGATCAGACTCTTAAATCTGCTACAGCAGTGCACACCTTGCCCCTCCTCCTCCCCCTCACAGACCCACGTCAACAAACCATTATGGCAAGAGTCTAGTGTATGAGCAGCTCAGAGCTCCTCTTTCAACATAACTGAAGCATTAAACAAAATGACCCAGTCAACGAACTATTCACTTTAGTTTATTAATGCATGAGGCGTTGTCTAATGTTATCTAGCTACTGATGGCTCCTGATATCATCAGTTTGGCATTCGATTTTGCAGGTGCTGGCTAACTGGCTATCGTTCTGTGAGCTGGCGTTGGTACCTGGCTGGCTAACTAGCGTGGCTATCGTTCTGTGAGCTGGCGTTAGTACCTAGCTGGCGCTGGCTAACTAGCGTGGCTATCGTTCTGTGAGCTGGCGTTGGTACCTGGCTGGCTAACTAGCGTGGCTATCATTCTGTGAGCTGGCGTTGGTACCTAGCTGGCGCTGGCTAACTAGCGTGGCTATCGTTCTGTGAGCTGGCGTTGGTACCTAGCTGGCGCTGGCTAACTAGCGTGGCTATCGTTCTGTGAGCTGGCGTTGGTACCTAGCTGGCGCTGGCTAACTAGCGTGGCTATCGTTCTGTGAGCTGGCGTTAGTACCTAGCTGGCTAACTAGCGTGGCTATCGTTCTCTGAGCTGGTGTTGGTACCTAGCTGGCGCTGGTTAACTAGTGTGGCTATCGTTCTGTGAGCTGGCGTTGGTACCTAGCTGGTGCTAACTAGCGTGGCTATTGTTCTGTGAGCTGGTGTTAGTACCTAGCTGGCGCTGGCTAACTAGCATGGCTATCGTTCTGTGAGCTGGCATTGGTACCTGGCTGGCTAACTAGCGTGGCTATCGTTCTGTGAGCTGGCGTTAGTACCTAGCTACCGTTACTGTTTAAACAAATGTTAATAAATGGGAGCTTCCTCAAACAGCCATCTCTTTCCCGACAATCCCCTCTGTGCACAAACCCTTACATATGGTAATTAAACATTAAAACACCTGCGGTTTATAGTCCAGTGCGGCTTATATTATGTACACATCATTCAATTTAGCTGCTGCGGCTTATATTCAGGTGCGGCTTATAGTGCGAAAATTACGGTAGTCAAATGATCAGATGTAGTCACTTACACAATCATTTAACTAGAATGGCAGGAGAAGGTAAAATCATGTTACCTCGCCCAAAATTGAATGCCATATGAAAATCTGTAATTTATCTAGCCATTACTTATTGGAATAGCTGCCCAGAACACATACGTCAATTAAATAGCAAATCATCATTTAAACATAAATTCCGAATGTATTACTTAGCTAGTGAGCAGTAGTCCAGTGGTTATTTATTTTTGTTTTTAATTATTTGTTATTATTTTCTTAGCTGTGACAAGCTGAAGATGGTAATGCTGCCCTTTACAGGCAAGCATTAGCTCTTCATCTTTCATGTGCAATATTGTTTTTTTGTATGATTGTAATAAGTTAGGTTGTTGTTTTGTTTATATACTGAATATGTGTGTGTATATGTATGTATGTATGTATATAGTGTGTATGTATATATGTGTGTGCGTAGATATGTGTATATATGGATATGTGGGACTTCGGACCCCAGGAAGACTAGCTGGTGCCATTGGCATCAGCTAATGGGGATCATTTTTAATAAACAAATACAAATATGACGGTTCTCTCAGTTTCAGAAAAGGACACAGACTGGTTTGTAATCCAAGGTTATGAGGAGCTTGGAGAGAAGAGTGGAGCTAAACTACAGACAAGACTCTTGGAAATCCCGCTCAAGAGATTGTCAGCGGTAAGATAGGGAAGAAAATTACATTGGGAGTTGTTTTGCATAATCCATGCTTAACTAGGCTTGCCATGTCTTGTTCTCCGCTGGGTCTTGCTTAACTAGGCTTGCCATGTCTTGTTCTTGGCTGGGTCTTGCTTACCTAGACTTGCCATGTCTTGTTCTTGGCTGAGTTGGGCTTGGCTGGGTGTCTGTCTGTAGCCTACTGTCTCTTGGTGAGAGAGAGGTGTGGAGAGAGAGAGACACTCGGTTTAGTTTGCGCAGCAGACTTTGATAGTTGGATGTACAATGTACCCCTGTTGTGTACCCTTTTTAACAAATCTCCGACCAAAACCCTGCTCAGACTAGTGTGAGTAAAAACCATGCTCAAAGAGATTGGTGTTGGATTATTCCTGATTCTTGGACGATTAGTCAGTTAGCTAAGATACATCCAAATAAATCAAGCAAATCAATAAAAAATTTAGATTGTGGTTGAGGCATCATCTAGCCATAATATCTGTTCTAGTGAGTGTAAACACTTCTACTTTTAACAATACAAGTCAGGGTTCTGAAGTGGTGTTTTGACTTTTGTGTCAGAGAGAATTAGAAAATCAGAGAATTAGAAAATCAGAGCGGTTTTATCTTTAAAGCCCAACGGTCAAATCTGGGTAGGATAAGTGTGTGTTAAATGTGTTGTGTTATGTGTGTGTTAAATGGTAAATGGTGCATTTATATAGCGCTTTTATCCAAAGTGCTTTACGATTTTGTTCCTCACATTCACCCATTCATTCACACACCGTGCCAAGGTGCCAACCTGCTCATTGGGAGCAATTAGGGGTTATGTTTTCTTGCTCAAGGACACTTCGACATGCTGCCCGGGAGGAGTGGGAATCGAACCGAGAACCTTCCGATTACCAGACGACCGCTCTACCTCCTGAGCCACTGTCTCCTCATGTTAGGAGTTGAGTTGGAATTCAGAATCAATACATGCATGTAATTCACGGTCATGACCTGAAACTGAATGAATTATCATTGTATTTATATAGTGCTTTTCTAGACACTCCTAGCACTTTACAGTGTAGGATGTAAATGGCCTCCTTCACCACTGGGTAGCACCCAACCTTGGGCTACAGGCTCAATGGCTGCGAGACACTGGCACCAGGCACACATCACACTACACAATGGCTGAAAGGCACGGGGATTGATACCAGCCAATTAAGGGGAAGTGATGATTGGGTGGCCTTGATGTCAGACCTGGTGGGACCAGGTGGGTTTGTAGGACTGGAGTTTTGAGATAAACTTTGTTGTCTTGGTTGACCAGGTGGAGAATGTCAGTCTGTTTGACACTGTTGTCTTGGTTGACCAGGTGGAGAGAGTTGGTCTGTTTGACACTGTTGTCTTGGTTGACCAGGTGGAGAGTTGGTCTGTTTGACACTGTTGTCTTGGTTGATCAGGTGGAGAGAGTTGGTCTGTTTGACACTGTTGTCTTGGTTGATCAGGTTGAGAGCATTAGAGAGTCTGTTTGACACTGTTGTCTTAGTTGATCAGGTGGAGAGCATTAGAGAGTCTGTTTGACACTGTTGTATTTAGGGATGCCCCGATCACGTTTTCTTTGCCACCGATACCGATCACTGATCGTCTATGAGCCATATCGGCCGATACCGATCGTTTTTGGTTTTATAAAAAAAAATATATATATTAAATATATTTTTTTTTATATAAAATATATATATTATATAATCATACTTGTAGTTGTATTATCTGCGAGACATCGCCACCACGCAACAAGTCAAAATGCTCGCTATCTGCAAACAGCTCCACTGTTTGTGTGTACTCGAGTACAGATCCAGCACTGAAAAATCGAACCTCTGCTGCTCCTCTGCTGCTCCTCCACCACTCCACGGGCCAAACTGATTTTGTGACTCCTATTGTTCTTGACCGGGCCATATTTCACACCTCCACTGCCTCCCACAGTGTATCAGGCTGGCGAGACTTTTTCATCTTAAATTTGTATTCGTCCCAAACGCACCAGCTCCATCCGATTTCTTAGCTTTTTTCACTGTTTACTTATCATGCATTGCAACACTAATATGGGCAGTACCCCAAGTCAGACTGCCCATATAAAAATGATCTTGGTGGTCTGAGGGCAGTAGCCCCCGACCCCCTCCCTGGGGGAGCACTTAAGTTAAGTACCATCCCTTTGTTCACTTTGGGAGCCAGCCACCAGCCCCCGAAATATAACACCTGAGTGCTAGTTCTAAAGTGGCAGAGGAGCAGCAGAAGGGATCTGAATTTTCAGTGCTGCATCTGTAGCCACCAGCTACAGCCAAGATTCTCCGGCGCTGCAGTTGGACCCTATTTGTATACTCTGCTTTGGTCAAATCACATTCAGCATGCCCTCAGCTCGAATACGCATCGAATCAATGTTATAAGACATTGATATCAGGAGCTATCTGAGCTACTGCTAGCCGGCTAGATAACGTTAAGACGACGGCGCGACGCCTCAGTGAACTATTTAGTTTACTGGGACATTTCATATAGAGCTAACGTGAGCTAACGTTGGCTACCGAGCTAATGGAGGTATCATGCACTCGACTATTGCTGGAGCATTTGTTGATATCAGCAGCTATCAGTAGCTAGCCAGCTAGATAACGTTAGACAATGCATCATGTATTAAACTAAAAGTGAATAATTGACTGGGTCATTTAGTTTAAACAGTAACGATAGCTAGGTAGCTAACGTTAGCTCACGGAGGTCCGCACTAGACTAGCGCAGACTGCCCGAGACAATAGGAGCCTCTTGTTGACACGGGTGCGGGAGGGGCAGGGGAGGAGGGGGAGGAGCAGTGCGCTGCTGCAGCTCTGTGTGTCTGAGAGAGAAGTCAGCGAGTGAGATCTCCGCTAAGAATTGGATCATGTTTTTCGATCGGTTTTCACGATCGGCGAAAATAAAGCATTATCGGAATTCACCGATCTCATATTTATACTGAATATCGGCCGTTACCGATCGCTGGCTGATCGATCGGGGCATCCCTAGTTGTCTTGGTTGATCAGGTGGAGTAAATTTAAGGCGAGGATGAAAAGCATGTTAGACTATTATAGTATTGGAACCGCTGCTGCAGAGTTTCTGTCGCACATAGAAGCAGACTCGATGAGTTGTTACAGAGCATTATTCTGCTTAGCTTAGTTGGAATACTCAGTTAGCAGATAACATTGCAGTAGTTAATGTTTTAGCGCGACGTGGGTATATACACTGGTTTGGATGCAAAGCATGTTAGACTACTTTTAACTCATAACGTTCCGTCGGGTCCGCATGTATTCTCGAGAATGATAATGCAGATTATATTATCCTGACTAAACTTGGAATACCAGAAAATAGATCTTCTAGACGCCATGATTTGTTGGAGAAATATGCAGCCCCATGGCGAGATATCCTCACGAGTGAGCTTTTCAGCTGAGAGCAGTGAGTTCAACGACAGACAGCGACAATGTGAAACACAATCCCTCCCCCTCTCGCTCTGAAGAATGATATGCATATTAGATCACTTAGTGATTTAACACCTATCAGCGCTGTTTGTGTGTGCGTGCGTGCATGTACGTGACGTGTTGTAGTCAATGAATACAGGGATAATTTAGAACTATACAATTTAGCAAGAATTAAACATATTTACAAGTCGTATTACGTTTAGCAAGTAAGGAGACATATAGATTACATCTCAAAGCACTCGAAATTGTCATTTCTATTTTTTTCGTTTTCTGAAAATATGTACTTTTTTAGCATTTGGAAGACATTCTAAATTATTTTGTTCTCCACCGATTGAATCATCAATCAATATATTAAAATAATTTGCTCAAAATGTTACTCTGGTCTCTTATTTAAGTGTGTATTCTTTATCTACTTGAACGTAATACCTTATCTAATTGAAATGTACTGATTTTTTTTTATATATATGTGACACAAAAATGCGTTTTTGAATTCTTGGCTGGTAAAAAATCTGCCTTGCTGGTAGTTTTTTTAATCTACCAGCCACCTTGGCTGGTAAGCCAAAAAGTTAATTTTGTTCCCTGAGTCCACGGCAATCCAGCGAGCCAGTGAGTTAGTTAATTTGTTACACTTGGTCTGACTAATTTAATTTATAATTTTTTTTCTGTTTCTGATTTCTCTGATTTTCTCCCCGTCCCAATTAATCGTTGTGCCAATTCTCCCCCCCCCCCCTACCTGGCTGCTGTATGCATGTTCTCCTACGAGTCGGTACAAGGGTGTCCCGAGTCGATCGCACGCTTCCTCCGAGACGTGCGCCGACAGCCAGTGGCGTCTTTTTTCACTTGGCAGCGAGGTCTCTCATTGGTTTAGTGTAACGCGTGGGAGGGCACGCTATCTCCATCAAGTCCTGCCCCGCTGAGCAAGCGCCGAGACCTGACCTGTAGGCGTCGCTGTCCACAACGCCAGATTCCCACCCGCCAGCTTCCCCACCCCCCAATACTGCCAATTGTATTAGTATGAACGACCAGCCAAGCTGGTGGCAACGCAGAGAGCTGGGCTCGAACCCAGCGTCTCCTGCATTGGTGACAAGCGCAATCTCCGCTACGCCACCTGACCACCCTGGTCTGACAAATTTTTGCTCTAAATCCCGTCATCTGGTCTAGTGTGGTTAGGCGACCCTGCTTGCTTGTATTCTGGGTAATGTTAGCCTGACCGGCGTTAGATTTAGTTTGCACGGTAGCTCCAACATGCCTTGGCATTTAGGTGATAGTGTAGGCTAGAAACGCTCCGGGGATGGGCAAAGTCTTTGCTGCACAAAGTGCACGCTACCATTCTCGTATCGACACTTCCATCTGGTTGTTTTTTTTATATCAAAACGAAACATCCCAGGTATGCCTGGAACTGGTCCACTGAGAAACATTCTGCAGGGTCTGGAGTGCACAAAGATTAAAGTGCGATACAATGCCTAATTTTACTTTACTTTTAAATTGCTTCTAGTTAATTAACCTCTTTAGCCTGAGCGGTCCGACGGGTATGAAGAAGGTGAACATGTGATTTTACTATAATAATGGATATTGTCAATGAATTGGTCAAAGACGGACCAGACCAGACTACTATGACAGACAGATATGACCAAATCAACAGAAAAAGGTCTTTCCTCCTTTACCTTTCCTTTCAGCCATAGGCTACAACAGGATTCCTTTCAGCCATAGGCTACAACAGGATTAACGAGCAGCATCAAGGCTGCAATGCCAACAGTTGTCTTGGTGCTGGGCAGACTGAAAGGTTATAGGGTGGCAATATGCTGGATAATATAAGACTTGAAAGAAACAGACAAAAAGTGATCTTAATTCATGATCTTGATCTGATAGACATATTACAAACTAATGATCAATAGGCTACTCTTTGGCTAAACAATACATGGATTAATTGACATGTAATTGATATTGCTAATATAATATCCATTCCATTGAATATATAATTTCAGACTGAATTATCAGTACTAGTGGTCTGTGTACTCTTAATTGCAACTACATTTGGAGGATACAACATTTTGAGAACTTGAGAAATACAAACTGAACAAATGCAAAATCTGAACTCTTCATTGGTGTACTTCTCTCTTCTCCAGGTACAATTGCTGCATTGCTCCCCAACGACGAGCAGAGATATGAACAAGTCAAAACACCAGCGTATCCATACAGGAGAGAAGCCCTACTACTGTGACCAGTGTGGATCGCGCTTCAGTCAGTCTGGAAACTTAAAGAGACATCAGCGCATTCATACAGGAGAGAAGCCCTATAACTGTGACCAGTGTGAGGAAAGCTTCAGTCAGTCTGGACACTTACAGACACACCAGCGCATTCATACAGGAGAGAAGCCTTACTACTGTGACCAATGTGAGAAGAGCTTCAGTAGATATAACAGCCTAAAGGCTCACCAGCGCATTCATACAGGAGAGAAGCCTTACTACTGTGACCAATGTGAGAAGAGCTTCAGTAGATATGACGGCTTAAAGGTTCACCAGCTCATTCATACAGGAGAGAAGCCTTACTACTGTGACCAATGTGAGAAGAGCTTCAGTAGATATAACGGCCTAAAGGCTCACCAGCGCATTCATACAGGAGAGAAGCCTTACTACTGTGACCAATGTGAGAAGAGCTTCAGTAGATATAACGGCTTAAAGGTTCACCAGCTCATTCATACAGGAGAGAAGCCTTACCACTGTGACCAATGTGGAACATGCTTCAGGACCCTTGGACACTTAAAGAGACACCAGCGCATTCATACAGAGAAGCCTTAAAGACAGTGGAGGAAACATTTCATTCGATCATTCAATTTAAAGACACACCAGCACATTCATACAGGAGAGAAACTCTCACCAGTGAATTCATACAGGAGAGAAACCCTACCACACTGACCAGCATGGGATGAGCTTCAGACAATCTCAAGATTTAAAGAAGCACCAATATATTCCATTATATTTATTCAGGTGTCAAACCCTAAAATTGTGTAGAAATCTTAAAAACTCAACATACTTAACAACACATTCATCCTGGACAGCAATCCAACTAATGTGATCTGCATCAGAAGAACTTCTGACCCATCTTCAAACACCAGTTTCATGGTTTAAATAGAGCCCTTCTCTCTAGTCCTCTCTTCCAATAGTTGTCTTTCTTCAAACACTTAAGGCCCAAGGGGTGCTTGAGCATCTGCCCTTCTCCCCTCAGAGTCAAACAATGCCCTTTTCTGTGTGGTGGTAATGGTATTTTATTTGCATGTTATACTGTTATACTGAGTACTGTTATACTGCTATACTGAGTACTGTTATACTAAGTACTGTTATACTGAGTACTGTTATACTGCTATACTGAGTACTGTTATACTGAGTACTGTTATATAGGGCTGCACGATTTTGGGAAATAATCTAATTGCGATTTTTCTGACAGATATTGCGATTGTGATTACATTTGCGATTATAAAAGAAAAATAATAATAAGCAGCCCCACAAAGGTTTATTGTAAAATGCGGCTTGCATCTGGCCTACGCGGTGGGTCTTTTCGGGACACCGAGCCTGAAAATGTTTATTTTTACCTGGGAATCGATACCGGTACCCAACGGTACCTTTTTTTTCTGTACTTTACTCTCCCTCTCTGAAGTCTAAACTTCACAACACACAATCTAAAACCCCTTACCTCCCTCTCCCAAACCGATCTTGTATCTCAATGGGACTTCCTGGTTAAAAATAAAATAAAAAGAAGTAAAAAAATATATATATATTGCGATTTAATTTTTTCGATTAAAAATCGATTAATCGTGCAGCCCTACTGTTATACCGAGTACTGTTATACTAAGTACTGTTATACTGAGTACTGTTATTACATTTTTTGTTTATTTTCTATTGAAATTATATCATTGTGCTAAATATAGATGCAACAATGCATTTAAAAGTTTTGAAAGATTGCGTCCCTCCCAACTATTCTTTGACATCTGTAAGCTTTGCAACAGGACTCACTAGGAAATACTGCCTGTGGTTTAGGAGGGGTGGGTCCTAGGTAGAGCAGGGCAGGACGCAGAAAGAGACAATTAGCTCCTCCTGTGTATGAAGATTATCATTTAAATATCTATTTAAAATATGTCTTGTTATACCCGACATCGCTGCGAATGAGGGCAACTGTAACTTTTTTTCTAGTTAAAATAAAGGTTTGAAATTAAATGAATCAATGGTATTCAATACAGTGTGAAATAAGCAAAAAACAAGATTTTACATGCAGCATGTGTGAAAGGGTCTTTAGTGTGTTTACATTGCATACTGCATTTTGTATATAGCCTGCACCCTCATACATTATAAGACCAGTGTTTGTGAAGTGTTGGTGTTTATGCGTTATTGATTGTTTTAAGCAATCGGAGAGAGAGAGGCTTTGATGTACCCTTTATTTTTGGTTGAGCTGTGAAACATTGGAAAAGCATATTACTGTTCCACTGGCTTTTCCTGTTGATATAATTCTCAAATATCTACACATAGCAACCATCGTTTTGCACATAGCAACCATTGTCCCTTCCATTGCCATGTTCAAAACAATGGCCGCTATGTTACAGGCAGCCATGTTGGAAGACAAAGAAATACACAAACATTCAGTACAAGGCCTCTATTTAAACACATTTTCAAATGTGAACTCTAATGTAAGATAGACCGATAAGAGAGAGACGCTTGTCTCTGGTTTTAGAATAAAATGGCAAAAAGACAAAGGTATAATGTTCAGTGCAAATGTGTATGTCGTTTACAGTTTATTATGCCACAAATTATGCCACAAATGTATGCCTTAGTTATATGGTGGTCTGTCACAGTTAAAATGTTTTCACTATCAATATATAAAATTAGCCATTGTTTTTGTTTCTGGCCCGCCATAATGTGGCCCGAGGCCAAACTTAATTGCTGACCCCTGGTCTGTAAGAGATCATCTGACCCCTGGTCTAGGAGGTCATTCTGTAAGATCATCTGACCCCTGGTCTAGGAGGTCATTCTGTAAGAGATCATCTGACCCCTGGTCTAGGAGGTCATTCTGTAAGAGATCATCTGACCCCTGGTCTAGGAGGTCATTCTGTAAGAGATGCTGACCCCTGGTCTAGGAGGTCATTCTGTAAGATCGTCTGACCCCTGGTCTAGGAGGTCATTCTGTAAGAGATCATCTGACCCCTGGTCTAGGAGGTCATTCTGTAAGATCATCTGACCCCTGGTCTAGGAGGTCATTCTGTAAGAGATCATCTGACCCCTGGTCTAGGAGGTCATTCTGTAAGATCATCTGACCCCTGGTCTAGGAGGTCATTCTGTAAGAGATGCTGACCCCTGGTCTAGGAGGTCATTCTGTAAGATCATCTGACCCCTGGTATAGGAGGTCATTCTGTAAGAGATGCTGACCCCTGGTCTAGGAGGTCATTCTGTAAGATGCTGACCCCTGGTCTAGGAGGTCAGAGATAATCAGAAAGTTGGTTGGATAAAGCGCGTTCAAGTAATTTAGAAAGGAAGGAGAGTTATCTATGACGGTGGGGTTCATGGTTGTTTTTTTTATGAGCGGTGTGACTGGCTTGTTTCAGGGAGGTGGGAACCAGACCGTACCAAAGTAGTGCCAGACCGAATCTCCCACGTCATTAGTTTAACCATTTATTATAATGCAGAATAAATGCCAATGGTAATAGTTATTCTTGGTGACGTGGTTCTACTCTTAGGGGTGTTCCCTGCTGCAAGAGATTAAAGCATAACGTTTAATGTTGCTCCATGTGAGTAGACCTTTAGGCCGTGGTGGGACATCTTAAATCCAAATGAAAACCTTATAGCGAGTTGAAAGGTCCCACTCTATCCGTCCTCATCATAACTATATGGCTGAACGGGCGGCTACGTGGTGTAGTGGGCAAGGCACTCGCCACGAATACTGGAGACGCTGGGCTCGCCTGTTCGAGCCCAGCGCTCCACATTGCTTTCAGTTTAGCTGGTTGTCCGTACTAATACACATTGGCCGTATTAGGGGGTGGGAAACTGATGGGTGGGGATCGGGCGTTGTGGACAGCGACTCCTACAGGTCGGTTGGTGCGCCTGCGCAGTAGAATCAGGAAGTGTCTGGGGCAGCGTGAGCCTCCCACGCGTTACTCCTCGCCACTGAGAGATCGAGCTGCGCAGGTGAAAAGATGCGACTGCTGTTACCTCAAGTACCGGAGGGGACTTGTGCTATGTTTGACTTAGTCCACATTGCAGCCGGCTTGTGGGAGGCAAGAAACAGCGTTCGTGACAGGGGAGGGTTGAATTGGATGATACGAAATTGGGATGGGAGAAAATATAGAAAATGGGAGAAAAAAGTGGATAAAAAAAAAACTATATGGCTGAACACAGCTCTTCTGTTCAATGTTGACGCCCTGGCCCTCCAGATGTGTTCTGCACATACATTATATACTTTTTTTATCCAGCAGAGGGCAGTATACTCACCCACTCACAAACCTATGTGTCTGGCTGGAAAAACAAACCAGGTAACAGGCTGCTTTACAGTTTTATTGGACAGATCTGCTGTTGCAGGGATTTACCAGAACAACAGTAATTTGTCCTGCTGCTGTGAATGACACGTTGTTAACACTTTGACTGCCATGCTGTTTCCCCATCTTTGTACTTAGTTGGCCAGCGCTGTAAAGTATAGGGATTGTTTGCAGGGCTATATCTATATTCTATATTATAGCTATGGAGACAATACTATGGCTCATTTGACATCAACTATCTATCGTTCAACATGTGAAAAAGAATAAATGTTTTCATGCATACGTTCGCGTGTTATACCGTGGTGAATATTGTATAGTATCTGAGTGATCCTGGCTAATTCCTGGTAACTGTTATGGAGCATTACGTGAATTCTGCTAATAGCGTTGGCGTTGCTCGCCTGTACGCGTCTATGCTTTCTACAACGCTGTTCGGTTTCCGGGTTCCTCTGATTGGCCGCTGACCTATGCTATTACGCCCCCCTTTACACTCTCACGCTGTGAAGCGCCAGCGGGGAGATGCAGTGGTTTCTCCCCGGCTTCCGTGCGCCGCGCTGCCGCCGGCTTGACTCGGTCCAGCTCCAGCAGCAGCGGCCGTCTTCCGCCGCCTGCGGTATCCTCCCTCCGAGGCGGCTCGTTCTTATTATTATCCCCCATTGTTCAGGTCGACATGGTCGCACAAACACCCGTTGGAGGAGTAGTGGGGGAGAAGAAGAGGAATATTTTTAAATAGCAAGAATTATCGACTGGCAACTCTGTGCTCGTCATACCTGCAGCTGCTGGTACTGTATGGAGAGAGAGGCACACAACAACAGACAGACAGCTCAGTGATTGAAACCGGCTGTCTGTCTGTTGTTGTGTGCCTCTCTCTCCATACAGTACCAGCAGCTGCACCCTGATGTAAACAGGGGGACCCTAATGTAAACAAGACAAACGTCTTTCTCTGGTCTGCATCCCCTTGGTCAGCAAGGGGATGTTTGCCTCTCCCTGAACGTCAGCAAAACAAAAGAGATGATTGTGGACTTCAGGAGGTCGGGGGTCAAGGACTACAGCCCCCTCAGCATCGACGGGGCACCGGTTGAGAGAGTGAACAGTTTCAAGTACCTCGGAGCCCACATATCCGAGGACTTGACATGGACCACACACATTGACAGTGTTGTGAAGAAGGCACGACAACGCCTCTACTTCCTCAGGCGCCTAAGGAAGTTCCAAGTCAGTCAGAAGATCCTTAGGAACTTCTACTCATGTACAATAGAGAGCATCCTGACCGGCAACATCACCTCCTGGTTTGGGAATAGCACTGCACAAGACCGTAGCAGACTACAAAGAGTGACACGTTCAGCCGAACGCACAATTGGAGGGGGGCTTCCCACCCTCCAGAACATTTACAACAAGCGGTGCAAGGGGAAGGCTAAGAGAATTATTAAGGACTCGAGCCACCCGAACAACTGCCTCTTTGAACTGCTGCGGTCAGGCAAGCGATACCGGAGTCTTAAGGCGAGCACAGAAAGACTCAGAAGAAGCTTCTATCCCCAGGCCATCAGGCTGCTAAACGAACAATAATCGCTAAACGAACAATAATCACTATGCAACAACCATCAAATGCACACA
Source organism: Notolepis coatsorum (assembly GCF_963971535.1). Lineage (NCBI taxonomy): Eukaryota > Metazoa > Chordata > Actinopteri > Aulopiformes > Paralepididae > Notolepis > Notolepis coatsorum. The sequence continues at coordinate 29,832,215 of NC_140182.1, read as the reverse complement.
GCACACACACCCACACTCACTCAAACAAACAACACACTGCAGCACCCACTCTCCACACTTTAGATCACACAAACACACTTACACTTTATATTTATTGATAAAGGATTTGCACTACAACTCGTACACCTACTGTGAATTGTACCTAAATTGCACCTCGTCCCATTTCTCCATTTCTGCCTTGCACTATATAGTATTGTATATTAGTACACTGCACAGTATTGTATATTGTATATTGTATGGTAACTACGTCTATTCTGCATCGAACATTGTACATATGTCTAAACTGAACACTGTGACCTCTTTTTTTTTTACTTCTAATTTTACTATGTTTTTATTTCATACTTATCTTGTCTTGCACAGTCTCTGGAGCGCAACAGTAAGAAGCATTTTGTACAAAAGTATTCTGTACTTCTGTATGACAACTATTAAAGAAACTTGAAACTTGAAACCTTAACACATTGACGACCACGGCTTGCAGTGTAATATGTGGCTGGAGGACAACGCTTTGTCAACAAACCGATGTACTTTCTAACAGCTATATATATACTTTATAGTATTGCTATCTGTCCATTCTCATTGTCACTTGAGTGCATAAACCGTGCCTTCATAATGGCTTAAAGAAAATAAAAATCCATCGGTTGGTTGTCATTTTATAGCGTTTATTTCTTTTTATATTTTTTGCACAAATCTCTCCAATATTCAACACATATCTTTCCACATCACAATATGCAACGTCCAAGATTTGCCTTTTTCTTTTTTTGTAAGAACATACAAAACATGTAAAAGACTCATACAAATACATTAAAAACTGACATGGAAATTAAAAAAATACTTACGAAAAAAAATACTATACATTGTGCATATATTATATCCCTGATGCACATACTTTACATGTAGACCGATCTACCTGCGAGCAGGTATGTGCTGCATCTTCTATCGGGATGCCATCCTTCTCCATATTGCATGTGAGAGAATGCGTCTCAGATATATGTAGGTGTGCATGAGAGCATGCATGCATGTGTCTCAGATATATGTACGTGGGTACGTGTATCACGTAAGTATGTGTGCATGCCTCATACATGTGTATGTGTGCATCTTTCTGGTGTGTGACTGTACTCCTACCTCGTGTGTGTCTCGTATCCATGTGTGCCTCTGCCCCCTATATGAGTGTGTATCTCAGGTATGTATATGTATGTGCGTCTCCGCTACGTATGTGTGTGTCCCCTATGTATGTGTATATCCCCCATATGTGAAAGTGAGAGCCTATGCTTCAACTATGTGTATATGTACGTGTGTGTATGCCTATTTCCTATAAATGAGTATGTGTGCCCCTGGCATGTATATCTCAGCCTTGTGCATATGAGTGTGTGTAAATCTATGTACACATACGAATATGTGTATCCTAGATACGTGTATGCGGCTAAACATGCGCATATGAGAGTGTGATAGAGACGGTGGCCATTCCATAGATACACCATCCGGACATAAAATCTATGCATATACATACATAATACAATATAAAGTACAAGTACCATCAGATCAGATCCCCTTTTTCACATTCATCCTTGATACCATTGTAATGCCACCTTAATCATTTGTCCCCAGACCGTTCAGTCAGGTGTAGAAAACTGTCCCATACCTCAGCGAAGATATCCTCTCTCCCTGCGACTCTATATGTCACCCTTTCATATGATGCTGTCCGGAACATTAGTTCCATCCATTCTTTAAAAGTAATATCAACGGGTGATTTCCAATGTCGTAATGCAATTCTACATCCTGATATCATGGCCATTCTATACCACATTCCCCGGTATTTAGGCAGTTTAATCCCTTTCGGTACTATACCCAAAACACATGCCATTGGGGAGTTATTTATCTTCACATTCAGAACCTTACTTAGGAATATCACAATTTGATCCCACATTTTCCGGACCTTCTCACATTCGTATAGCATTATGTAGTAAAGTGCCTGTCTCCTTCTCACATCTCCAGCAGATGTCACTGTCCCTTAATTTTAGTCTGGCCAGTTTACTAGGCGTCCAATAGCTTCTGTTCAACACTTTGTAAAAGATAAGTTGTGATTGTGCCTCCCGAGAGAATTTACCCCATTTGGACACCAGCTTCTCCCACATTTCCTCAGTAATATCCTCACGTACATCGTTCTCCCAGCTCAGCCTCAGACCCGCCAACTTGGGTGCATTGTATTCTCTTATAACATCATAGAATCTTGACGCACCGCCTTTCCTACGCCATCCTTTATATCAAACGCCATTTCTGTTGTATATATACGAATGAAATAAAACAAACTGCGTAGCATCCGGACTATTACAGAGCATATATGGATGAAATGGGGGCGGCGGGGGACGCCGATTAGTAGTATTGATTAGCAATACAGTGTGCGTTCAAGTAGCCATTTTCACTGATCGATCGCTTGCGTGTTACAACAATGTCCAATCCGGCTGTAATTTGGGTGAATAGTATCCTACCGTCAGCCCATGTGATCGCCGGCAGCATTTCGTCATTAGTCATCGGCATCTGGTAGATCGATATGTCCATTGGCTGAACATAAATCCCATTATTCCAGGCTGAAATCTCCGTTCGGTAACGTGATCAAAGATGGAGTATGTTCGGCTGGGATCGAGGCTCGTATGCAACGCCCCAGACAGTAAAAAAAAATATTTTCCCATTCGGCCTCAATGATACTGCAGTGGAGCGATGGCGCCCCTAAGAGGATCTGGCCGGTATTGCATGTCGCCGATTTAAATCTGGCGGATAAATCTGCAGAGCCGATCGGGGACCTTGATCCATTTATTAATATGGAATAAAACAATAACAACTTGCCACGAGTTAACTCGTGGCTCTGGTCCTCAACGGGTGGAATCGAAACACGAGTTAACTCGTGGTTGGGCGGCAAAGTGTTAACAATTGTGTGTATTGAGCCGTACTGTATTGTACCCATTCTGCAATCTGTTAAATAAAGTTTTCATTCATTCATTCATTCACGAGCACAGAGTTGCCAGTCGATAATTCTTGCTATTTAAAAATATTCCTCTTCTTCTCCCCCACTACTCCTCCAACGGGTGTTTGTGCGACCATGTCGACCTGAACAATGGGGGATAATAATAAGAACGAGCCGCCTCGGAGGGAGGAAGCCGGGGAGAAACCACCGCATCGCCCCGCTGGCGCTTCACAGCACGAGAGTGTAAAGGGGCGTGTAATAGTATAGGTCAGCGGCCAATCAGAGGAACCCGGAAACCGAACAGCGTTGTAGAAAGCATAGACGCCGCCTGTACACGCTACTATTTCCAATTCAAAGGTATATAATAGGTATTATGTTTCATCATGAATGCATGAAAGGGGGGGGGGGGTTAATTTTTTTATACTTTGATCGCCAGTAACGGCATTCGTACACCACACATGTTGATCGGCTGGATCGATATGAAAACATTGTAGGATCAAGCTGAAATTTGAAATTGATGTCATATAGTCCTTACATTTACTAGGAAGTATCCCAAAAATAATATTCCAATTGTCTGATCGCGATTTCCAGTATTGGTGTCCATCGTGTCCTCGACATAATCCGGCACACGCATGCATGGAGGGTCATTGGACGTGTTTCAATGTGATCGGGTGAACCACTAGACTCGCCTGACCCAAAATATAGCGCCCGGAGGGATTTAAGCACCCGATGTGAAGGAGGGTTTCAAAGGGTGTGTGATACTGCCACCTAGCATGATGCGGCCGGTATTGCACTCTGGCGATCTCAGAATGATTCCCTATGGCAGGGGTCTGCAATTAGGTTTGGCCACGGGCCAGATTTCCCCCAAGCCATTGCTTGGCGGGCCAGGATCAAAAACGATGGCTAATTTAATATAGTGAAAAAAGACAAACGTTTTTCTCTGGTCTGCATCCCCTTAACAATTGTGTGTATTGCGCCGTACTGTATTGTACCCATTCTGCAATCTGTTAAATAAAGTTTTCATTCATTCATTCATTCATTCAGCTGTTGCAGATCACCGCGGCGCGTGATGAACAGATCAGAAGACAGAATGCATGAAAACACGACTCACCATACCTTGTTTGTTGTTAAGTCCTCCAAAATCCCTGCTAATGCTAATAATTTGAAACATGTCACATATCCACTCGCCGCCCTCCAATTCCAGATTGCCGTTGAATGCTTTATCTGAACTTTATCTGCCAACTTGAACACAGTTGTCATCATTGCCCTCGCTACTGTTGTTGTTGTCGCCACATATTATGCAGAGAGGACGTCGGCTCGGCACGCAAGAATCACCGACCTGTTGCGATAAACCCGTATTTTAAGTATGGCTCCTGTTTATTAAAAGAAGCGTTATATTTCCCCGTTGCAAAAGATGTTTGTTTTGTTTTTTTAACACATTTTGTTACTCGCTCCATCTCGAATGCGGAAGTGAAAGTGCGTTAGGAAAATATACATGCGACCCGGTGGGACTATTCCATTGGTTCTCCCAGTCCACGTGACCATTTCTAGCATTTCAATTGGCTATAGTGACAGACATGCTTTTGATGACTGCCGGTAGATAGATACAGCTTCACAATAAAAGACACCCTGGCGTCCCGAGTGAATATTTCCTGCGTGTAAAATAAATATCATATTCTCAAAATAATCTGACGGGCCAGAAATTATTGCTGGCGGGCCAATGTCGGCCCGCGGGCCGCCTATTGCCGATCCCTGCCCTATGGTAACCCAGAGGTCCGTGTGCCTGAAATGAATACAAATATAGAATAAAATAAATAATGACCAAAACCCGAGATATCTCGGGTCTGGCCATTAATGTGTTAAGAAGCTCCTTCCTGCAGGAGACAAACAACACAACATTAGATTAGATTAAAATGTATTGTCATCATACAGCACAAGTACAGTACGATATAAATAGGTTTGGTATCCAACCAGAGTGCAAATGTAACAGTAAAGTGCAGTAGTAATATACAATGTACAGGTGATTAAACTGGATATAAAATATATAAATGAATTAGTACTACTGAGTAATGGTGCTAATCAGTAAGTCATACTGGCCAGCAGTGTAACTAGCAAGAGTAGGTAAGTGATATGTACAGATAGATATATATATAGTATCTACATTATGTAAAAAGGATTATATTAGTGATGCACCGATGTGAAAATTGTGGCAGATACCGATAACCGATATTAGTATTGCTGTTCTGGCCGGTACCGATATTTACCGATGTCGATATCTCTGTATAGAAAACACTTTTTTATGATAATCAAATAAAGAGCTATTTTCCAAAACGCATTTTTTGTTACTTTTGTAACTTATTTTCAGAAATTACTGATATTTTGAAACTATTTAAGACCAAAACATGTAAAAAAGATTTATAAATGTTTTATTTATTTTTTTTATATCGGCCCTATCTTGATATCGGACCGATACCGATGTGTAAAAAAATGACCATATCGGCCGATATTATATCGTGCATCATCACTAATATCCATATAAAGCTTGTGCTTGTATCGACATGCCTTGTATCTGTTTAAACATTACGTTTCGGGTTAACGTTACTCATAGGCGGCGCGTATATTAAGGCTAGGGGGGGCTATGCCTACCCAGAATATTATGCTCGGAATCTTGAAATGTATATAATATATATGCGCAGGCTGCTGGCTATTGTGTGTGTCTTGTGCTGCAGCCGGCTCGCTGGCCGAGGTGTCAACGACGAAGGTGTCAATCGGTGGCAGCGTTTAACATTCCAGGTACAGGCAGTAACCAATCACGCATAGGCTCAGGTTAAATAATGTGGCCAATCACATCATTCATTGATTGATTGATTGAAAAGTTTATTAACAGATTGCAGAATGGGTACAGTACAGTACAGCTCAATACATACAATTGTTAAGGGGATGCAGACCAGAGAAAGACTTTCGACTTGTTTACATCAGGGTCCCCCATTTTCAATTCATCATAACATATATGACATACATGACATACAGATAGACAGTACTGCTACATCTATACATTTATGACATATCAGATTTGCAAATACAGTACTGTTTGTGATACAAAAGTGTCCAGAAAAGGAGTGTATATACATTTGGCATAGAAACTGTACATTGGAGGAGGTTGGTTGGGTGGGGTGGGGTTGGGTGGGTTGGGTGAGGGCTGTACATTGGAGGTGGGGGGGGGGGGGGGGGGGGGGTTGGGAAGGGGACACACACACATTTTACACTGTACATTGGAATTGACAAAGCCTTACTTGGTCATTTACTGTACAACTAGGTTAGGACATTTGTAGGGGCCAGTTTCGAATTGCAGTCTCACGTAGGTGTTTTTTGAGAGTGTTTTTGAAGGTGGGTAGTGATTCACATTCCTTTACAGCTTTAGGCAGGGCGTTCCACATTGATGTGGCATAATTGCGAAACGTGTTTAGTCCCTTTTTTGATCCGAATCTGGGTTTTACATGATTTGTGGAGCTCCCTCTGGTGTTGTGATCGTGGTATTCACTGACCTTTGGGAAGTATTTTGACATGTACATGGGTACCTTGGTCGCGTAGTGTATCTTGTAGACCAGGCCCATTGCAAGTTGCTGTACTCTGTCGTCTACTCTAAGCCATCCTAGGTTGTCAAAGTGGGCAGGGGTGAGGTGGGTTCTAGGAGTCAGGTCAAGTAGTAGTCTGACTAGCTTGTTTTGAGATGTTTGTAATTTGTTTTTTAGTGCCTTTGAGGTGCTTTGGTACCATGAGGTGCAAGCATAGTCGTAGTACCCTTGAATGAGTGCTCCTGCTAGAGTCTTCAGGGTATTCTTGTTTACCAGAGAGGAGATCCGGTACAAGAATCGCGTTCGTTGGTTGACTTTTTTTATTACATTGGATGCCATTTTGTCACAGGAAAGATTAGCCTCTAGGATGGAACCCAGGTAGGTAATTTCATCTTTCCTTGTGATAATATTGTCACCCACTGTAACCGAGAAGCCGTCGGTCTTGCTGAGTTTGTTATTTGAACCGAAGAGAATGGACTCTGTTTTGCCCATGTGTAATGATAGTTTGTTGTCGGCGAGCCATATGCAGATTTTGCCTAGTTCCGAGCTGAGGGCTTTTTCAACCTGTAACTTGTTCTTGTCAGAGACCAGCAGGGCTGAGTCGTCCGCAAACAGGAACAAGTTGCAGTCACAAGCTGACGACATGTCATTTGCATAAATTAGGAATAGTAGCGGTCCTAGTATGCTTCCTTGTGGAACACCACAGCTCACTGTGAGGGGGGGGGATAGTGTACCGTTTACTTCCACCATCTGTTCCCTCCCCTCCAGGTAGGATTGTATCCAGCTCACTGATAAACTATCAAAACCAATTGCTTTTAGCTTGTCAATCAGAATGGTGTGATTGACAGTGTCGAAGGCCTTTTGTAGGTCCAGCATGACCATGCCGCAGTATTTGCCCGCGTCCACCTCTTGTTTGATGTGGTCGTTCAAGTAGAGAAGGCATGTGTCAGTGGAGTGGGATGTTCTGAAGCCAGATTGGAATTCGTAGATTCACATGATCATCCTGATCCCACAGGCAGTAAAGCAAACATCTGTGTTCTGAATTTCAGCCGGCCGATCGCTTTGTAGAGAAGCGAGGAGAGGCATAACTAGCGATCACCTGAGGCTGTATGTTGTTTTATCTTGGCAAACAAGGGCTTGCTCTAAGAGGACATGATGAGAGTCCGAGTTCATCAAATCGTGGAAACTTTTTAGAGCTACTGTATGTACATTGTTTTCAAAGCATGATGAGATCTAAATTACGAAAAACTTTCACTTCATTGCAACTTGTGATTCAATTCTCACCAAGACGAAACGTCGCATTTATCTGCATTAAGGTAAGACAATGGTTCATATATTATTGGATGCCTTCATTTGAACACTTAATTTGCACTATATATAAATGAGTGGGGCTCGCTGTAGTATAGCCTAGTAGTGTGTGTGTGTATATGAAATCAGAACCTGGACAGTTTGCGTGCAACCAAAAATAAAAGGTCAAATTTTTCGGGCTGCGCGCGAGGGGCGTTCCCTATACAGCCTACCTAGACCTGAAGCCCACCCGCCGCCTATAACGTTACTCACTAGACGATTGAAGGAGCTCTTGCTGGTCCTATTAACGTTAGCCTACTTAGCTAATAACTTACTGGTCCGTGTGTCTGGTGGAGCGCTAGCGTGAGGGGAGAGCTTTCGGATGGAAAGGGCAAAGCAACTTGTTTTGGGAGCCGAGCTGAGTTGGACGACGTGTCTGACAGCCCTGGTCCTGCTGCTCAAATGGCTCAATGGAGGACAACGGGCAAGAAGGACTATTCTGAAAGCAAGAGACCGAAGGGCAGCGACCCTGCTGAGGGAAGAGCAAGCTGTCCGTCAATTCCCTCCCTAAAAGCCTGGCATCCCGTGTACAGCGTCGTATAAACCTTAACCCTAACCTCACTGGAGACTATGGCTGTCAACAAATATTCTGTATTCAAATTAATAATCGAATTGTAAAAAATAAAACGACATACATTAGATTGTGAAAATTAATATTTGATTGTGAAAAAAACAGCCGCCAGCTGTCTTCCTCTCAACTTCTCGCGTGGACCTGAATGCGCTGCATGACGGACAGGAGACGCGCGACGCCACTTTCATTAAGTTGAAGAACATGCCAGGCAATTTTGTTAACATAATGCACAATAATAGATATTCGAATGGTTCGAACCTATGTGTTTTCTTTAGAAGGAATAGTCTAATGTCATTTTAGGCCAATTTTGACAGCCCCACATGGAGACCTCACACCCCAACTTGACCGCCTTTTGGACACGGGATGCCTGGTTTCTAATGAATCCATTGTGTTCAATTTACCCACCTCTTTCTCAAGGGGCGGGTGTCCTCGCCTCATAGCCGAATTACCATTGAAATATAGAGCTATAAAACTCCTGGCCTCTCTGTTTCCCTTTCAGCCTTTTTTCTTTTCTTTTTTTACCAGCAGTACATTTTCATTGTCCTACAGACCAGATGCACTGAAGAACACCTCAATGTTCTCTGTCAAGAGTGCGAGCGGCTGATATGAGTTTATTTCCCGTATCAATACGTCTACCTACTCCTTTTCATTCAGTCATTCATTCGCTGCTCACTTCGACCGGAAAAGCGTGCAGAGGGCAGAGACCCTCATTCACAGCATCGTCCGATGTCTCTCGTCACGCTGAGCTCAGTCCTCCGCAGGGGTGTAAAGTACTTGAGTAATTGTACTTCGTTACAATACTTAAGTACTGTTTTGGGGGATTTGTACTTTACTCAAGTATTATTAGGTTTGTATACTTTGTACTTTTACTCCATTACATTTCAGAGAAAAAAAACACTTTTTACTCCTTACATTTAAAATGCAGACCTACAAAGTACAAATCTCACAGGTCCAACCATTTTAATTAGTATATTTTAATTGTTTATCTGGCCGAACTAACGTTAACGTTATTAATCCTGCGAATGCAGGTAAACAGCCAATCAAATCCCCATCAATGGAAAATGAACCCGCCCATACCCATGCTGATTGGTCCTTGTGCAACACTAGAAAGTGGGGATCTTTGATTAAACACCTGCTATCAGAAGAATAGACAGTCAGATCCGCATTATGCTGTGGTTAATATTGTGATATTATTCAGGGTACTCCAGTATTCTGTCTTTAATATTGTGATATTATTCAGGGTACTCCAATATTCTGCCTTTAATATTGTGATATTATTCAGGATAATCCAGTATGCTGTGGTTAATATTGTGATATTATTCAGGATACACCATTCTGTTTTTAATATTGTGATATTATTCATGCTGTGATGTGAATGCCGTCCATGTTAGTTTACCTTCAATGGAGAAGTGCATTAAATAATTGTAATGCAAAAAAAGTGTCCTCTGTTCTTTCATTTCAGCATTGTCTATCGCAGAACACATTCCATTGTGGGCAGAGTGTATGCTTGGTTTCATTCCAGCCTTTCCTAAACACCAGCTGATGATTTCACTAATTGGCTCACCTCTTCAACTAACTCACCTGGTGCAATGTGTAGTTAAAATGAAAACTTGGCCCACGATGGAATGAGTTTGAGACCCCTGGTCTATCCCTTTCAACAAAAAAGAATTTACTTTTACTTTTTAGTAGGCTACTTAAGTACATTTAAAAGTAGGACTTTTTTTTTACTTTTACTCAAGTGTGTTTTTAGCCAGATACTTTGACTTTTACTTGAGTCAGATTTTGAGACGGTACCCATACTTTCACTTAAGTATAATTTCTGGGTACTTTTTACACCCCTGGTGATAGGCTACATAGTACTAATATGGAGGCAGCCATAGGCTACTAGAAGAAAGACATTCCATGCAAGGCCTCCAAAACAATGGAAAACACAACTCATCAGTCACATTGCCTCTCATGACATAAGCATGGTTATGTTTCAAAACCAAGACGCCCAGATATCAACATTGTAGGCTACATCATCAAAAATTCCCTGTTCATTTGTTTATTTTAGAATATCAATTTTATATATTTTTTTCTTTTCTTTTTTCATCTTTGACTGTGAATAACACCATGCTAAAATTGACCAGACATGAAAAATTGCCACTGAGCTCATTCAGCACCTTGAGATCACGTGTAAAAAATACACGGACACATGCCATTTGAAATATGATTATAGAATATCAGGCCTATAAATGACATTATGGCCAAGTCACACATCTATGGATCGGGCCAAATCTCCTCTTTCCAATGGCAGAGTTCAATCTGGATTTAGTATCACCAGGCATAAAGCAAAAACCGTGAATGAAATCGACTGTAAGTACAATTACTTTTTTACAATGTAGATTTCTCCGCCATTTTTCATCAGATTGCAACGCCATTTTTTGCTAGAATGTTCACAGAAAGGTAGGGAAACTAACTGCGTTCTGTTTTATGGCAATAACGTTCAGGTTTGTGGGATATGATCCTGAAAAATAAGAGAAAGAAGAAAGTCACTCGAGTCAGATGATTGAGAGGGGCTGGCGTGAGCTGGGAAGTGTAGTTTCTTTTTTTATTCGAAAGCCCTGCGTCTCTTCTCTCAAAAGACTACACTCAGGGTGCTCAAGGCGTGCGCTGGACAACTGGCGGCACCATTCCAGCACATTTTCAACCTCTCCCTGAGGCTGGAGAGGGTGCCCCATCTATGGAAAACCTCCTGCATTGTCCCAGTGCCCAAAAAGGGGTGCCCAAGTGCCCTCAATGACTACAGGCCGGTTGCTCTGACGTCACACGTCCTGCACCTCAAGCCCCTGGTGAGTGACTCCCTGGACCCCCTGCAGTTTGCTTACCAGGCAAACATTGGTGTGGAGGACGCCATCACCTACATGCTCCACAGGGCCTATACACACAACTGGAGAGGCCACGCAGCTCAGTGAGGATCATGTTCTTCGTCTTCTCCACCGCATTTAATACCATCAAGCCACTGCGGCTAGAGGAGAAGCTCACTGGGATGCAGCTGGACCGGGGAATGGTGGCCTGGATCACCGACTACCTCACCAGCAGACCTCAGTACGTGAGACTTCAGGGCAGCCAATCAGAGGTGCTGGTGAGCAACACCGGCGCTCCCCAGGGTACCGTGCTGTCTTTTTGTTTACCCTCTACACCTCCGACTTCCGCTACAACACAAGAACGTGCCACCTGCAGAAGCTCTCCGATGACTCCTCCATCGTCAGCTACATTGTGGATGATGATGAGGCTGAATACAGGGCTCTGGTGGAGAGCTTCGTAGAGTGGTCGGACAGTAACCAGCTCGGCAAGACAAAGGAGCTGGTGGTGGACTACCGGAGAGGCAGGAAGGGTCCCCCTTCTCCCATAATCCTCAGAGGGGAGGAGGTAGAGATGGTGGAGTCCTACAAGTTCCTTGGAGTTCACCTGAACAAAAAACTGGACTGGTCGGACAACACTGAGGCCCTCTACAGGAAGGGACAGAGTAGGCTGTTCTTCCTGAGGAGACTCAGGTCGTTCGATGTGTGCAACCGACTGCTGCTATCTTTCTACCAGTCGGTTGTAGCCAGCGTCCTCTTTTTTGCTTGATTGATTGATTGAAAATGTTATTAACAGATTGCAGAATGGGTACAATACAGTACTTCATCTGTCCAAGGTGTAAAGAGAGACCCAGAACACAACCTCTGGCACAAAGTAAGAGAACAATTCTACCTCAAATAAGTAGCTTGAATCAATAATGTAAAATAGACAATAATGCAAAATATAAATGATTAACAGTGTGTATCTTATGTACATTATGTATGTAGTGAAGCACTATAGTGTAAAGCGAAATAATAATATTATTTAACATACATTACCAAACATCATTTTCCCTTCCAGGTGACAGTGGCTTTCAGCTGAGACCACTTGAGAATAATAAAAGCACTTTAAAAAGGAGGTTTGAGTGTCTGAACGAGGACGTCATGAGAGCGGGGGGGGCGATGAGACCCTGGGGTGGAGTGAAGGGGTTAAATGCATGCATGAGGTTTGGCAGCTCGAGGTTGCATCCAGGATACAAACCTCCACTGACCCGCCCACCGACTGCAATGATATCTTCAACCCCCAGCCGGGCCGAGAGACACCCGTCAGAACAGTTATGACCGTGGGCATCGCAGGCATCGGAAAAACAGTGGCCGTGCACAAGTTCATCTTAGACTGGGCTGAAGACGGCAAATCACAAGGTGGACATCACATTTGTGCTTTCATTTCGTGGACTGAATTTGATTGTGGGCGCTCTTCACAGTCTTCTCAGTCTTCTCCGTGTCTTCCACCCAGAAGTGCACATTGACGGTGCAGATGAACTTGCTGCCTGCAAGGTTCTGTTTGTCTTTGATGGCCTGGATGAGAGCAGACTTGCGTTGGATTTCCAGCACAAGGAGAAGGTTACCGACGTCGCCCAGGTGTCGTCGGTGGATGTCCTGCTGACGAACCTCATCAAGGGGAATCTGCTTCCCTCGGCTCTCCTCTGGATAACGTCCAGGCCTGCTGCTGCCCACCAGATCCCCCCTCAGTGTGTGGACAGGGTTACAGAGATACGAGGGTTCAATGACCAACAGAAGGAGGAGTGCTTCAGGAAGAGCTTCAGCGATGATGACGACAAGCTGGCCAGCAGAGTCATCTCACACATCAAAACATCAAGGAGCCTCCACATCATGTGCCACATGCCAGTCTTCTGTTGGATCACTGCCACAGTCCTTCAGCAATTGTTGAGTACAGATGATAGAGAAGAGATGCCCAAGACTCTGACTGAGATGTATTCCCACTTCCTGCTTGTTCAGATGAATATGAAGAACCAGAAGTATCCTCCAGATCAGCAAGCGTTTCACAAGGAAGTTCTTCTGAAGCTGGGGAATCTGGCGTTTGAGCTTCTGGAGAAGGGTAACCTGATGTTCTACCGAGAAGATATATATATATTTTTTTAACTACTTTTTCTCACCATTTTTCTATTTTTCTCCCGTCCCCAATTTCGTATTGTCCAATTCTACCCTCCCCTGTCTCGAACGTTGTTAGGCCATGCCTCCCACAAGCCGGCTGCAATGTGGACGAAGCCTTACATCACGTGTCCCCTCCGGTACTCGAGGAGGCAGCCGTCGCATCTTTTCACCTGCACAGCGCGATCTCTCAGCGTCAGGGGTCTGCGTGGGAGGGACACGCCGCCCTCGTCGCTTCCTGATTCTACTGCGCAGGCGCACCAACCGACCTGTAGGAGTCGCTGTCCACAACGTCCGATCCCCACCCACCAGCTTCCCACCCCCTAATACTGCCAATTGTATTAGTATGAACGACCAGCCAAGCTGGTAGCAACGCCGAGAGCTAGGCTCGAACCCAGCATCTCCTGCGTTGGTGGCGAGCGCCTTGCCCACTGCGCCACCTAGCCGCCCCTACCGAGAAGATCTTGAAGAGTGTGGACTGGAAGTCCAAGACGCCGCTGTCTTCTCAGGCATGTGCACAGATATCTTCAAAGAGGAGTCTGTGATATTACAGAGAAAGGTCTACTGCTTTGTGTATCTGAGCATTCAAGAGTTCCTCTCCGATGTCTACGTGTACCATTGTTACTCACCGAACAACATGGATGCACTGAAGAACCTGGTCAGAAGAAAAAGAAAGTCCAGAGGATCTACGGAGCTGCATGGGCTACTGAAGAGTGCAGTGGGGAAAGAGCTGGAGAGTACGAACGGACACCTGGACCTCTTCGTATGCTTCCTTCACGGCCTTTCTCTGGAATCCAACCAGAGGCTGTTGGGAGGCCTCCTGCCTCAAATGGAGAACAGTCCTGACAGCAAGGAGGAAATCATTCAATCTCTGAAGGAAATGCAAAAGGAGAACGTCTCCCCAGAGAGATGCATCAATATCCTCCACTGTTGATGAATGACAATTCTGTACTAACGGAAATTCAAGCTTACTTGTCCGAGAAGATGCCCATAGTCCTCAGCTCTGCCCACTGCTCAGCCCTGGCTTACATGTTCCAGATTTCAGAGGAGGTTCTGGATGAGTTTGACCTGAAGAAATACAATACAGCTGATGAGGGTTGCAGGAGACTGGTTTGAGCTGTAAGGTACTGCAGAAAGGCTCTGTGAGTATTCATACAAATATTGCAGATGTCTTTATAAAAGCCCGAAAATAGACCTTATTGCTTTTCAACTTATGAGTTCAAAACATACAATTGACACCAAATGAATGTGATCAACACATAGCACCACATGAAATATGGAACAAAAGGAGTTCTGTTATTGTTTTCAGCTTTTCCCCATGTTGCACCTATATGTAGTTTCCACGCACGCATGCACACACTGAATCCTTGTTTTATAGATGATCTCAGTTCAGAGATCAGTCAGAGCTGATCTCAGTTGGTATCGTTAGATGTGAAAAGTCCTACATGGAGACATGAATATTCATATTAATAAGGCTATTGAGCAACCTACTAGACAGCTTCAAGCTCACACAACATGTAAATGAACCCACTCATTTACATTTACATTTACATTTAGTCATTTAGCTGACGCTTTTATCCAAAGCGACTTACAAGTTCTGTGCGACAAGACAGCAAGAAGGGTATAACTCTATCAGCTGAGTAACAATGTTCATCAAAGTGTTGCGTGTTACAGTGTAGGTTAGTTTATTAGGACAAGTGCATGACATTAAGGTTAGTTGGGGTTAGATTTTTTTATTTTATTTTTTTATCATTTCAGATAATGGTTGAAGAAGTGAGTCTTTAGTCGACGGCGAAAGATTGGACGGGATTCGGCTGTCCTAACTGGGATGGGTAGTTCATTCCACCATTGTGGGGCAAGGACTGAGAATAGGCGGCTTCTCTTTGATGACCCTCCGGGAGCTTGGATAGGAGTAGATCTGAGGCGGCCAGAAGATGCAGAGCGTAGGGGTCTTGAGGGTGTGTAGTTAGAGACCATTGACCGGAGGTAGGCGGGAGCGGTTCCCTTTGCCGCACGGTATGCTAGGTCGAGGGCCTTGAAGCGGATACGTGCAGCAATGGGGAGCCAGTGCAGGTCCCTAAGAAGTGGGGTGACATGGGCCGACTTCGGTAGGTTTGAGATCAGGCGGGCCGCTGCGTTTTGAATGAGTTGAAGAGGCTTGGTGGCAGTGGCCGGGAGGCCAGCTAGCAGTGCGTTGCAGTAGTCGAGGCGGGAGATGACTGTTGATTGGACGAGGAGTTGGGTGGCTTCTTTTGTCAGGAAGGGGCGTATCCTTCTGACGTTGCTCAGGAGGAATCTGCAGGTTCTGGTTGTCGCTGCGATGTGAGCAGAGAAGTTCAGCTGGTCGTCGAGGACAACACCAAGGTTCTTGGCGGTCGGCGACGCGGTCACAGCTGCATTCTCGACTGTGATGGAGAGGTCGGTCAGGGGGGAGGATTTGGCCGGCAGGTGGAGCAATTCTGTTTTGCTTAGGTTCAGTTTGAGGTGGTTGGTCGTCATCCAGGCGGAGATGTCGGACAGACAGGCCGAGATCCGCTCAGAGACGTGGATATCTGAGGGAGGGAAGGAGAGGAAGAGTTGAGTATCATCGGCATAACAATGATATGAGAAGCCATGAGACGTGATAATGTTACCCAGTGATTTAGTGTAGAGGGAGAAGAGAAGGGGTCCTAGGACCGAGCCCTGGGGGACACCCGTCCGGAGGGGGCGGGTGGCCGACAGAGTCCCTCTCCATGACACTTGGTTAACTCCATTAACATGGTAACACTATACGACAATGTTGAACATTGATAAGGTCTCAGTAATCGAATTACCTGTATCTGACCATCACTGTGTATCTTTGGATGCTAACCTAATCCTACCAAGGACCAAAACAGAGACGGTAGTCAGACGAAGGGTACTAGATAGCACCGGACATCCTCCCATTCCTAACTGCAACCATCAACTCCTCACTCAACTCGGGGGTGGTCCCCACCTCCCTAAAACAAGCCAGAGTCACGCCCCTCATAAAAAAACCAACCCTGAACCCCACCGTCATAGCCAACTATCGCCCTGTCTCTCTTCTCTCCTTCCTTTCTAAAACACTTGAACGTGCTGTATCCAACCAACTTACTGCTTATCTCTTACAGAATGACCTCCTAGACCCCAATCAGTCTGGCTTCCGGACTGGCCACTCCACAGAAACGGCCCTCATTGCGGTCACAGAGGCACTTCACTTAGCAAAAGCGAAAGGCCTCTCCTCTGTCCTGATTCTCCTAGATCTATCTGCAGCCTTCGACACAGTCAACCATCAGATCCTCCTCGCGGCCCTCGCAGGAATGGGAGTGGCTGGATCTGCGCTGACATGGCTGACATCATACCTCAATGACCGCTCCTACCAAGTGTCATGGAGAGGGACTCTGTCGGCCACCCGCCCCCTCCGGACGGGTGTCCCCCAGGGCTCGGTCCTAGGACCCCTTCTCTTCTCCCTCTACACTAAATCACTGGGTAACATTATCACATCTCATGGCTTCTCATATCATTGTTATGCCGATGATACTCAACTCTTCCTCTCCTTCCCTCCCTCAGATATCCACGTCTCTGAGCGGATCTCGGCCTGTCTGTCCGACATCTCCGCCTGGATGACGACCAACCACCTCAAACTGAACCTAAGCAAAACAGAATTGCTCCACCTGCCGGCCAAATCCTCCCCCCTGACCGACCTCTCCATCACAGTCGAGAATGCAGCTGTGACCGCGTCGCCGACCGCCAAGAACCTTGGTGTTGTCCTCGACGACCAGTTGAACTTCTCTGCTCACATCGCAGCGACAACCAGAACCTGCAGATTCCTCCTGAGCAACGTCAGAAGGATACGCCCCTTCCTGACAAAAGAAGCCACCCAACTCCTCGTCCAATCAACAGTCATCTCCCGCCTCGACTACTGCAACGCACTGCTAGCTGGCCTCCCGGCCACTGCCACCAAGCCTCTTCAACTCATTCAAAATGCAGCGGCCCGCCTGATCTCAAACCTACCGAAGTCAGCCCATGTCACCCCACTTCTTAGGGACCTGCACTGGCTCCCCATTGCTGCACGTATCCGCTTCAAGGCCCTCGACCTAGCATACCGTGCGGCAAAGGGAACCGCTCCCGCCTACCTCCGGTCAATGGTCTCTAACTACACACCCTCAAGACCCCTACGCTCTGCGTCTTCTGGCCGCCTCAGATCTACTCCTATCCAAGCTCCCGGAGGGTCATCAAAGAGAAGCCGCCTATTCTCAGTCCTTGCCCCACAATGGTGGAATGAACTACCCATCCCAGTTAGGACAGCCGAATCCCGTCCAATCTTTCGCCGTCGACTAAAGACTCACTTCTTCAACCATTATCTGAAATGATAAAAAAAAAAAAAAAAAAAAAAAAAAAAAAAAAAATCTAACCCCGACTAACCTTAATGTCATGCACTTGTCCTAATAAACTAACCTACACTGTAACACGCAACACTTTGATGAACATTGTTACTCAGCTGATAGAGTTATACCCTTCTTGCTGTCTTGTCGCACAGAACTTGTAAGTCGCTTTGGATAAAAGCGTCAGCTAAATGACTAAATGTAAATGTAAATGTAGATGACATGGAAGAGGAAAAGTTCTCTAATATCATGAGACGATCTAAACCATCCATCTTGGACTGTTCTTTAAACTGCATGGTTTAAAGTCTCACACTGTATCATTTACACTGGATGCTGTCGCTTCACTGAAGGTCAGAAAGAAGTCAACTGACGACATCTCCCCAGTGTTCGTCGGACTAAGATAATCTGTAGAGCTGTTGAACGAAAAGCGAAGAAAACTAAGCTCACAGATCACTGCGATATAAAGAAACCATGACACTATATATATATATACTGTATATATATACTATACATTCGTCCTATGAGCTTTGTCTCTGACACATGGCCAACCTTTTTTATTACATGAAGTGTGCCTTTAGTTAGCTGTGACGTCTGTTAAGTAGAGTTTAGCCATGTCTATATCACAGCATCATGTCTGTAATGGTATGTATTACTGTAGAGTTTAGCCATGTCTATATCACAGCATCATGTCTGTAATAGTATGTATTTGTTTTAACAGACTCACTGGATGTGAACTCACTCAAACATCCTGTGAGGTGGTGGCCTCAGCTCTTAGCTCTAACCCCTCACATCTAAAGGAACTGGACCTGAGTGGAAATGACCTGCAGGATTCAGGAGTGAAGCTGCTCTCTGCTGGACTGGGGAATCCTAACTGTAGACTAGAGAAGCTGAGGTAAGTGACTGGGGAATCCTAACTGTAAACTAGGGAAGCTGAGGTAAGTGACTGGGGAATCCTAACTGTAAACTAGGGAAGCTGAGGTAAGTGACTGGGGAATCCTAACTGTAAACTAGGGAAGCTGAGGTAAGTGACTGGGGAATCCTAACTGTAAACTAGGGAAGCTGAGGTAAGTGAAGCTGCTCTCTGCTGGACTGGGGAATGCTAACTGTAAACTAGGGAAGCTGAGGTAAGTGACTGGGGAATCCTAACTGTAAACTAGGGAAGCTGAGGTAAGTGACTGGGGAATCCTAACTGTAAACTAGAGAAGCTGAGGTAAGTGACTGGGGAATCCTAACTGTAAACTAGAGAAGCTGAGGTAAGTGACTGGGGAATCCTAACTGTAAACTAGGGAAGCTGAGGTAAGTGAAGCTGCTCTCTGCTGGACTGGGGAATCCTAACTGTAAACTAGGGAAGCTGAGGTAAGTGAAGCTGCTCTCTGCTGGACTGGGGAATCCTAACTGTAAACTAGGGAAGCTGAGGTAAGTGACTGGGGAATCCTAACTGTAAACTAGGGAAGCTGAGGTAAGTGACTGGGGAATCCTAACTGTAAACTATGGAAGCTGAGGTAAGTGACTGGGGAATCCTAACTGTAAACTAGATAAGCTGAGGTAAGTGACTGGGGAATCCTAACTGTAAACTAGGGAAGCTGAGGTAAGTGAAGCTGCTCTCTGCTGGACTGGGGAATCCTAACTGTAAACTAGGGAAGCTGAGGTAAGTGACTGGGGAATCCTAACTGTAAACTAGGGAAGCTGAGGTAAGTGACTGGGGAATCCTAACTGTAAACTATGGAAGCTGAGGTAAGTGACTGGGGAATCCTAACTGTAAACTAGATAAGCTGAGGTAAGTGACTGGGGAATCCTAACTGTAAACTAGAGAAGCTGAGGTAAGTGAAGCTGCTCTCTGCTGGACTGGGGAATCCTAACTGTAAACTAGGGAAGCTGAGGTAAGTGACTGGGGAATCCTAACTGTAAACTAGGGAAGCTGAGGTAAGTGACTGGGGAATCCTAACTGTAAACTAGGGAAGCTGAGGTAAGTGACTGGGGAATCCTAACTGTAAACTATGGAAGCTGAGGTAAGTGACTGGGGAATCCTAACTGTAAACTATGGAAGCTGAGGTAAGTGACTGGGGAATCCTAACTGTAAACTAGAGAAGCTGAGGTAAGTGAAGCTGCTCTCTGCTGGACTGGGGAATCCTAACTGTAAACTAGGGAAGCTGAGGTAAGTGACTGGGGAATCCTAACTGTAAACTAGGGAAGCTGAGGTAAGTGACTGGGGAATCCTAACTGTAAACTAGGGAAGCTGAGGTAAGTGACTGGGGAATCCTAACTGTAAACTAGGGAAGCTGAGGTAAGTGACTGGGGAATCCTAACTGTAAACTAGGGAAGCTGAGGTAAGTGACTGGGGAATCCTAACTGTAAACTAGGGAAGCTGAGGTACAGTAAGTGAATCTGCTCTCTGCTGGACTGGGGAATCCTAACTGTAAACTAGGGAAGCTGAGGTAAGTGAATCTGCTCTCTGCTGGACTGGGGAATCCTAACTGTAAACTAGGGAAGCTGAGGTAAGTGACTGGGGAATCCTAACTGTAAACTAGGGAAGCTGAGGTAAGTGACTGGGGAATCCTAACTGTAAACTAGGGAAGCTGAGGTAAGTGAATCTGCTCTCTGCTGGACTGGGGAATCCTAACTGTAAACTAGGGAAGCTGATGTAAGTGACTGGGGAATCCTAACTGTAAACTAGGGAAGCTGAGGTAAGTGACTGGGGAATCCTAACTGTAAACTAGGGAAGCTGAGGTAAGTGAATCTGCTCTCTGCTGGACTGGGGAATCCTAACTGTAAACTAGAGAAGCTGAGGTAAGTGACTGGGGAATCCTAACTGTAAACTATGGAAGCTGAGGTAAGTGATTTTGGTGTAAAGTCATTTTATAAGCTATTATTTGTTGGGTAGATTACATGATATACTTTATTTGTTGGGTAGATTACATGATGTACTTTCCTTTGTAACAACAGGTTTACTGGATGTAAACTCACTCAAGCATCTTCATCTCAGCTCTCATCTCAAACCCTTTGAAAGGGGGACCGTATTCACAAACAGTTTTAACTTAAGAGTACTTGATTAAAGTGCACAGAGCAACTCTGTAGCCAGTTATTTTAGTGAAGATGTGACCCGGGTGCTCCGTGTGACACTGTCTTTCAGTCACGGTTGATGGATGATTGGATGATTGGATGCCTGACAAATGCCTTTTTTCTAATTTATTTTAGTTAGATTAATCATGTTTTTATGCAAGAAACATTCACATCTCTTCTGATAATGGAACCTTTATAGTCTACTCCTGTACCTATAGGGGAGAGTGGGGCACAACCTAACACTTTAAAAAAATATATTTTAGTTAGATTAATCATGTTTTTATGCAAGAAACATTCACATCTATTCTCAAAATGAACACTTGAACTTTGTAGCACCTTGTACAATTCCACCAAAGGTGGTGGGAGTGAAACAGGCGGTAACAGAGGTTTAGTTGTTTATAATGATGAATTATGTGCAGGCTGTCAGGCTGTCGGATCACAGAGGAAGGCTGTGGGTCTTTGGCCTCAGCTCTGAGCTTCAACCCCTCTCACCTGAGAGAGTTGTACCTGAGTGACAATGACCTGTCCTACAGGATTCAGGAGTGAAGCTGCTCTCGGCTGGTCTCAGTAGTACAAACTGTCAACTGGAGATACTGAGGTTAGTATTTTTGTGTGTTTTAAGATCTTCTGACCGCCAGTTTTACAGAAACACATCATATATATATTATCAGAGTATGAACTCTGAACATCCTAATGACACTTGCCTGGCTAAGCCCAGTTGGGAATGAATGATAAATAAAAAGAGGTGAATTTGATAAAGGTACAGGACTAAAATCACTTCTACAATATGAAATGGTTCTGTTGGGAAGTGGATTCAAAGTCCTGAACATGATGCAGAAGGTGACTTTTTTTTTAACCATTTCAGCGCCAAAAACGAGTTAACTCGTTATAGCCCGCCAATCGAATTCTGCCGACAATGAGTAAACTCGTTATTGGATCGTTATTTCTTTTATTCGCTATTTCCATTCATAATTCATCCTGCTATGCTGTGGGAATGTTTGGCACTCTGTCTGAGATAACAACGGCCCGATACCGCCACCTGGTGGTATGCGGCCGATGTTGCACTTACTTTCTGAAGGAAGCTTGACTCTGTGCGTCAGTGAATGTCTTCCGGGCGGAGTTATCTTGTAACATGTATCAAAATACACACTTGATTGCATTGAATCGCCTTCGGGACGCCAGAATCATTATGCTTTTGGGGCTTATGGCGTCGGCCAAATGGACATACGATCAAGCAGATGGCAATCAAATAATTGGAATATTCTTTTTGCAGTCTCATTGGCCAGAGGTAAGAGCAATCGAACGTTCATTTCAGCTTGATTGTCCATTGCCATCGCTCTGATCAACGTATGCTGTTGTACTAACGAATGCTGTTATTGACAATCAATTAATCATAAACGACCCCCCCCCCCCCTTTCCTGCATGCATGATGGAACATAATATATACCGATCATAATGCATTTGAATTTTTTATTGTAGCGTGTATAGGGACGAAATGCCAATGTATTAAGTATAATATGCGTTGCAGCCTATTACTAGCGTTCCAGGAATTATCCTAGACCACTCTAAAACTATACTTATATTCACCATGGTATAAAACAACAATGTATGGATGGAAAGCATATTACTTTTCCACATCTTGAACGATAGATACCCGATGTCAAATGGGCCATAGTATTGCATATATAGCTATAATATTTAAATAGTTATAGCCCTGCAAACAAGGTGAGCGACTCCCACCGTTTACAGTGATGGCGTCAGCTGCTAAGGATGCGTCTATTGCGTGGCAGTCATTGTGTTCAGCTTTAGCAGCAAGTTTTGTAAATACCATCACAGAGCCAATCACAGACCTGCAGCTACTTTGTAAATACCATCACAGTCAATCACAGACCTGCAGCTACTTTGTAAATACCATCACAGAGCCAATCACAGACCTGCAGCTACTTTGTAAATACCATCACAGAGCCAATCACAGACCTGCAGCTACTTTGTAAATACCATCACAGAGCCAATCACAGACCTGCAGCTACTTTGTATATACCATCACAGAGCCAATCACATATCTGCAGCTACTTTGTAAATACCATCACAGAGCCAATCACAGATTTGCAGCTACTTTGTAAATACCATCACAGAGCCAATCACAGACCTGCAGCTACTTTGTAAATACCATCACAGTCAATCACCGACCTTCAGCTACTTTGTAAATACCATCACAGAGCCAATCACAGACCTGCAGCTACTTTGTAAATACCATCACAGAGCCAATCACAGATCTGCAGCTACTTTGTAAATACCATCACAGAGCCAATCACAGACCTGCAGCTACTTTGTAAATACCATCACAGAGCCAATCACAGATCTGCAGCTACTCTGGAATACAGCTGCATCTCAATAAATTACAATAATGAGGAAATATATTGGTTGCCTCCATGTCACACTGCATTGATTCATGCGAAAGGAGCCCCGACCAAGTATTGAGTGCATATGCTTTCCAGTAGGCCGACATTTCTGTAATATATATAGATTTTTTTTATTGGTCTTATGTAATTTTAACATTTTCTCAGGTACTGAATTTGGGGTTTTCATTAGCTGTAAGCCATAATCATCAAATTCATCAAAATTGAAAGCAATAAAGGCTTGAAATATTTCACTCCGTGTGATAATGAATCTATATAATATATGATTTTCACTTTTTGAATTGAATTACAGAAATAAATGAACTTATCCTCGATTGGTGTGTGTGAGAGTCCTTTAGGGTTGCAGTCTCATGCTGATGCTGAGGTGTTTGTTCAGTGTCTTCTTGAAGGCCTGAACACTACAGATCTGAGGTGTTGGTTCAGTCTCTTCTTGAAGGCCTGAACACTACAGCTCTGAGGTGTTGGTTCAGTCTCTTCTTGAAAGCCTGAACACTACAGATCTGAGGTGTTGGTTCAGTCTCTTCTTGAAGGCCTGAACACTACAGATCTGAGGTGTTGGTTCAGTCTCTTCTTGAAGGCCTGAACACTACAGATCTGAGGTGTTGGTTCAGTGTCTTCTTGAAGGCCTGAACACTACAGATCTGAGGTGTTGGTTCAGTCTCTTCTTGAAGGCCTGAACACTACAGATCTGAGGTGTTGGTTCAGTCTCTTCTTTGAACACTACTTAGAAATAGAATAGATAGAATAGAAATACTTTATTCATCCCGAGGAAAATTTGGCACTACAAATCGCTCACAGTAAACAGTAAACATTTGGGTAGACAAAAACAAAAGTCACAAATAAGAATAAAAATAAGCCTAATGTAGCAGCCTGAAAATATTGTTTATTATTCAGAACTGCTGACTTGTGTTTTATATCCCCTTTGTACACAAAGACATCATTGATATTCCCACGAGCAATGATATGAGTTTCTCTTCCTTCTATCGACTGAAGTATGGACCATACACAGTATCGCTGGACCATAATCAACATCCTTCCCTGTGTGACTAGTAGGCGGGACCAGCAGGGGGCGGTGTCTGACAGAGTGTTGGGGAGGGATGGAACGTGATATATGGGAGCGGAAGACGGAAAGAGAACCTCTTCGGCAGTGAACTTGAACACGAACAGTCGCAACGGACGGGGGCTCTGGAGAGCCCTGTTGCAGAAGTTATGTTGGAGGGCCCCGTGGGATAGCGACGGGTGATAGGAAGTACTTGCTAGTGGACACGATATCCTAGCAGTACCAGCGATAGTGTGTGAGCGAACAGTGCAGAGCCAGGCACTAACAATCGGGTTATAATAGTTACTGTGTGCGGTATAAGTAACGTGCGGCTAACAATGTATCAAAGTCCTTAACAATCGAGTTATAGTAGTTACTGTGTGCGGTATAGAGTGCGAGCCCCGAGACGCGCATGGGCCAACAACCGGTCTGCTCCGGCTGCCTTCAATCAGTCTGCTCCGGCTGCCTGCAATCAGTCTGCCCCGGGTACCTGCGACCAGATCTGCACCCGGCTGCCTGCAGCCTACGGGAGTTCGTCCCGTCCAGCAGGGGTCGTCATCACTCAGCACACGCTCTCAGCCGGCGCTGCCTCTCTGCCCCAGCTCCGCCTGCTAGCATCCTCACCAAGAGCGTTCGACGCCATCTTGCTTTCCGGACAACAGTGGCGCGGCGAGGCAGCCATTTTGGATGAGTACAAATGGGCATTGATGCTCCCGAGTTATTATACAGTATACAGTGTGGTGCAGCCTGCGGGCGAAAGTAACGTTGCTACTACCATTCCATAGGGGTACCCCAAACAATACATGCCGGCATTAAGATAGGACTTTACTGGTATTTTGTGGGCCCACTCTTTTGCTTTCTGTTTATTTCTTTTGAGTGTGATACCGTGTTGGTGTAATAATATTTTCCCATTCAGTGAACCCTTCTATTCCTCCCCTATGTCCTCCCTTCTTTCCCCATATTACGGAGTACTAGAGCAGTATATGTAAACCCTTAGGGAAGGTATTGATACTGTGTCTAGCCCAGACGTGGGCAGCACTTAGTCTGGGTACAACGAGAGCACTTGGTGCCTAGGGCGTAATTACATAATTATCAGACTGTAACTATTGTGTAACAATAACCATGGTGCAATAATCACCAGACGTAGCTATTGTGTAACTAGGACAATGATGCAATAATAATCAGACTGAATGGGAGCACGGTGTGTGTGTCTTTTATTGAGCCTAATCTTAACTCTTTTGGTGTGGGTAACGTTAATATAATTAACCCTTTCCTATTCCACAGTTCCCTCTTCATTGTAAGGTTTCTAGGGTCATTGGGGGAGGGTACTGCTTGCGGGGGGAACTCAGAGTATTTAATTACAATTCAGTCACGAGGTGTGGGAGGGTTTAAGGAGCAACTGGGGGGAGTGGGAGCGTGTTGGGGAGTACTGCTGACCGCCCTGCTGCAGGGAAGGAAGACCAGAGTACCAGACCAGGTTGGTAAATCCCGGGCCCCATCCACTCACACTACCAGCCTCCAGTCGACGCCCCAGGCCCAAAGACGAGGGTGCAGTCAGACAGAGTTCTACTGTGTCCAGCTACCTTGTGACTGCCAGCAACCGTTCCCACGAAGCAGGGATAATCCACCCTGCTACACTAAGAATAGAATATGGTCCGGGATATACATTTCCTATGTTACATTATTTTTTTTATTTTTTTATTGATCTTTTTCCCCCTCCATTTTCCTCCGATTTTCTCCCATCCCAATGTTAGTCGTTATGCCAATTCCCAATCCCCTTCCTGGTCGCTGCGCACTTACCCCCCACAGTCGGTCTGGGAGAGTGGAGGCTACCACGTGCTTCCTCCGACACATGTCCAGCCAATCAACCGCTTCTTTTTCACCTGGCAGCGCGAATTCTCACTGAGAGGGCGTAGCGTGTGGAAGGATCACACTATCCTACTCAGGTCCTATCCGCGCTTAGCAGGCGCCCCGACCGAACTGTAGGAGTCGCTGTTTACAACGACCCGGACCCACCCCGCCAGCTTCTCCCACCCTCTAATACTGCCAATTGTATTAGTGTGAACGGCCAGCCAAGCTGGTGACAACCCCGGAGCTGTGAGCTGGATTCGAACAGGCGAATCCAGCCGCTCCGGGGTTTGGTGACGAACGCAATCTCCGTTACGCCACCTGACCGCCCTTCCTATGTTACATTCTAATATAAAATATACAGTAAAAATATACAGAAATATACAGTAAGTGTAAAATTGTCCAGGAAGATAGTACTGTCACCCTATGCTCAGTGATGCACTGAGGCACAGTGATGCATTATAAAGTCTGATGGCTGTCGGAATGAAGGACTTCCTGTGCTACATCTTGGGAGTCTTAGTCTAGCACTGAACGTGCTCCTTCTGTCAGCCAAGTCTGTGTATAGTGGGTGGGAGGGGTTGTCCCTGATGGCATGGAGCTTAGCAAGGCTCCTCCTCTCCGCCACCGCGAGAGTCCAGCTCCACCCCAACCACGCTACTGGCCTTTCTGACCAGCTTATCCAGCCTGTTTACGTCCCCTGCTCTCAGTCCGCTGCCCCAGCAGGTCACAGCATACAAGAAGGCACCCGCCACCACCGACTCGTAGAACATCCTTGTACAGACGTTGAGCGATCTCAGCCTTCTGAGGAAGTAGAGTCGGCTCTGGCCCTTCTTGTAGAGTGCCTCTGCGTGTTGTAATCCTCAACTGTGTCCACATCGACTCCCCTGATGGAAACGGGGGTCACAGGTGTACTACTCCTCCCCAGATCCACAACCAGTTCCATGGTCTTCGTCACATTTAGCTGCAGGTGGTTTTTATCGCACCATGTGACTCATCACCATCCTTAACCCATTCGAGGCCAAACCCGAGATAAGTCGGGTTAACTCACCATGCTCTGGGTGCCAAACCTGAGAAATCTCGGGTTTTAATCGATATTTCTTTTATTCGCTATATCCATTCATTTTTCATCCATCTAGCCTGACGTTATCATTGGGAATGGGTCTGAGCTCGCAAAGGGCAAATACTGCCGCGTATCATCTCCCGGATGGTATTGCACATCATTGGAATCCCTCTGGCTGGGGTTGTGCATAAAAAAAAAGGTCCAGTCCAGGTTTTCCTTCTCGGGCATGCAGTATCGTTATAACACATTGACTGGGAACACTCTGAGCAGCGTGGATTATGTGTTTTGGATATATAACGTTGGATCAATAAACGCGATCAATATTTGGAATGGCGATCAGGAATTGGATTAATCTTTTTGCAGGACATCAGATGTGAGGTAAGGACTCTATGTTACCAATCTTGGGTTAATCAGATGTTTCTTTCACAGCGATCACAACGTGTCTGTGTGTGTGCGTGCCATTGGCGCCGACCAAGGCACGGATAATCGATTTTTCAGCCCGCTTCTGTATCGCGCATGAGGACACATATAATATCGATAATCTATCGTTTATTTGAAAACGATTCATAAATCAAGTGACAAATGGCACGATTTCTAACTAAATACATTGAAGCTCGATTTGCTGGAGTTTATTGAGATGAGACAGAACGCTCTAGAAATGTATTGATATTCATCACGGTATAATACGGAAATGTATGTATGAAAAAATTATCTGTTTCGTGCATGTTGACTGGAAGCAACTCATTGACGATCACCGTGTTATTTAGATCTATTGCTATTTATATATATATATTTATATATATATTTATTTTTTAATTATCTTTTTCCCCCTTCTTTTTTCGTTTTTCTCCCATCCCAATGTTAGTCGTTATGCCAATTCCCAATCCCCTTCCTGGTCGTTGCGCACTCTACCCCCTACCGTCGGTCTGGGAGGGCGGAGACTATCACATGCTTCCTCCGACACATGTGTAGCCAGCCCACCGCTTTTCACCTGGCAGCGCAGACTCTCACTGGGAGAGTGTAACGTGTGGAAGGTCACACTACCTCTCCCAGATCCTTCCCTTGCTGTGCAGGCGCCCCGACCGAACTGTAGGAGTCGCTGTTTACAACGACCAGGATCCACCCACACCGGCTTCCCACCCGCTAACACTGCCAATTGTGTTAGTATGGACGGTCTGCCAAGCCGGAGGCACCACAGCCGGATTCGATCCCACTGGCTCTGTGGTGGTAGACAGACGCTTAGTCCGCTGCGCTACCCGGCCGCCCGCATATTTGATATATTTTAAGCACTCGCAAATAAGTCATATCCTACATTGGATAAAGCACTGGCGCTAAAGGGTCACAGAGCCCTCTGCTGTTGGCGCCGGAAGTGTTAATACATCCCACTATCGCAGTCATCAGAACTTCTAAAGGTGGCAGGAGTCAGGACTCTGACCGATAGTGGAAGTCGTTGGTGTAGACCAGTGATTCCCAACCTGGGGTCCGCGGACCCATGGGGGTCCGCCAGGGGGCGCAGGGGGTCCGCCAGACCACTGATGATTTGAGGTCCTTTTTTTTTTTTTTTTTTTTTAACTTTTTTTTTTTATCATCAGAAGCATGAATAGTCTCTCCACTACAATAAAAAAATAAAGATAAATAAATAAACATCTAGACATGATTTTTGAATGTTAACAGTAGGCTACCGGGTAGCCGCTAAAACGCGAATCAGTTGACTGTATCACTTTCTGTAGCTAGCCTAGCACGCTAGTTAACTTTCTCGGCTCGTCTGCAGTCAGCCGCCAGAGGCGAAAATGTGTGACAAACGAAAAGGAGATGATGGCAGCTCATCTGCAAAAAAAGTTAGGACCTACAGCAATCGCGAAAATTACATCACCATGGGCTTCACTGAGGGACCAGACAAACGACCTGAGTGTGTGATTTGTGGAGAAAAGTTGGCAAACTCGAGCCTGAAGCCCAGCAAGCTGAAGAGACATCAGGCGTCTAAGCACCCAGAAACCGTTGGGAAGGATCCAGACTTTTTTCGGAGGAAAGAACAGTCTCTCAAGGCGAACAAGCCTGTTGATGTTAGAGTAGCGTGGAGCAGGGGTGGCAGTGATTTACAGAAGGCTACCGAAGCCTCCTTTGAGTGTTCGCTTTTAATTGCAAAAGCAAAGAAACCGCACAATATTGGCGAGCAGCTCATCAAACCAGCCTGCATCAAAATGGTTTAGAAACTGTGCGGCCCACAGGTGGCGGATAAACTAAAATCAGTACCACTCTCGAACAATGTAGTGAAATACCGAATTGATAAGATGTCAAGTGATTGCGAGCAGCAGCTGTCAGAAAAGCTTAGAAAGGGTCCATTTGCCATACAACTTGATGAAACTACAACTGTCGCAGACGAGGCTGTGCTCATCGTTTATGTGCAATATATTGAAAATGAGGATCTGAAGCAGGACATTCTCATGTCAGTCAACCTTACTACCACCACTCGAGGTGAGGATATTTTTACTGCAGTGGATTCTTACTTCATTCAACATAAATGCAAACCGTTCACCATTAGGGCCTGATTTGAGAGGATGAATACAGGATTTGAATATTGGCCAAACATTTTGAAATGCATATGGTGCAAGATGAGATTTGTTGATTGAAGGCACAAGTTAAAGAAGCATAGTGGGTCTAATTGTGATGCATATGCCTGTGTATAAGCAGTTTGTTATTAAAATGACAAAAAAAAGGTATTAAACCCAGCTAGGACAGATTCTCTCTGCTACTGATTGGAATTTCCTGTCTCATATTTAGTTTAATTTGTTGCATTGATTTGTTCCATAAATGCAAACCGTTCACCATTAGGGCCTGATTTGAGAGGATGAATACAGCATTTGAATATTGGCCAAACATTTTGAAATGCATATGGTGCAAGATGAGATTTGTTGATTGAAGGCACAAGTCAAAGAAGCATAGTGGGTCTCATTGTGATGCATATGCCTGTGTATAAGCAGTTTGTTATTAAAATGAAAAAAAAAAGTATTTTATGGTATCTTATTAGGAGGGGGTCCGCGAATTTCATCAGAGATGTTTGGGGGTCCCTGGGGGAAAAAGGTTGGGAACCACTGGTGTAGACGGTGAAGAGGAAGGGCGAGAGGACCGCTGTGTCAAACCTGTTGTAAAACAGGTTTAGTTTACTTGATCTGATGTGTCTTCTTGAAGGCCTGAACACTATACTTGATCTAATGGGTTTGGGTCAGTTCAGGCTGGATATCTGACTTCATTGCTTTGGTTCAGGTTAAGTTTGTGTTAAAATAGTACAGTTGAAAGATAGTCTTTCTTTGAAGCTGTCCTTTACACAAAGCCATGTAAAAAGACTGTCTATTATAGATATATATTCTCAATTTCTGATTTGATATGTCTATGTCTAACTAACATAGACATGTATGTAAGAGACACAAAGGAGTGACTGGTTGTCTTGTTTTTTTTATTTTTTTTTTATTTGCATTTGTATTTTTTTATTTTTGGGAGGGGGGAGGGTATATATATTTTTTGTCGTCGTGATGTCTTGATTTTCTCTGTCCTGTCTGCTTTGTTTGTATCTGTTAAAACATTGAATAAAAATAATATCAAGAAAGATAGTCTTTAGTTTAAAGGTGCTATAGATGACATTCGGCCACTAGATTTATCGAATCAGGTGCTTTCCACATTAATGGGAAGTAGGGAGGGGACTGCATTAATATAGCGCTTTTATCCAAAGTGCTTTAAAATGTATGCCTCACATTCACCCATTCACACACCGACATGCAAGGTGCCAACCTGCTCATCGGGAGCGCCTGAGCTGGAATCGAACCAGGAACCTTCCGATTACCAGGGCACAGGAGTTCAAAACATTGAATCCATATTGATTGATTGATTGATTGAACATTTTTATTAACATATTGCAGAATGGGTACAGTACAGTACAGCTCAATACACACAATTGTTAAGGGGATGCAGACCAGAGAAAGGCTTTCGTCTTGTTTACATCAGGGTCCCCCATTTTCAATTCATAATGAGTTAAAATGAATGAATACAAATCTGATCCATTCAGATAGGGATTGCAAGTTTTGAATTCCTGGGCCCAGATGATCACTCTACCTCCTGAGCTACTGTCGCCCCATGTAAACAACAAACATTAATTTTGGACTCGCAAACATTTTTAAATTGATATATTAATGAATCAATAAAAAAAATTAATTATTCTACATAAAACGTTATCCATAGCACCTTTAATTAAATGATGTGCTTGGTGTGAAGCTATAACACAGAATCATGTTTCATAAAAGTCTACTGTTGTTTCTTTTGACCACTAGGTGGCAGCATTGTGTTTATAATGATGAACTGTGCAGGTTGTCATAGTTTCATTTGACCACTAGGTGGAAGCATTGTGTTTATAATGACGAACTGTGCAGGTTGTCATGGTCGTTTATTTTGACCACTAGGTGGTAGCATTGTGTTTATAATGACGAACTGTGCAGGTTGTCATGATCGTTTATTTTGACCACTAGGTGGCAGCATTGTGTTTATAATGATGAACTGTGCAGGTTGTCATGATCGTTTCTTTTGGCCACTAGGTGGCATCATTGTATTTATAATGATGAACTGTCTGCAGGTTGTCAGGCTGTATGATCACAGAGGAGGGATGTGCTTCTCTGGCATCGGCTCTGAGCTCCAACCCCTCTAACCTGAGAGAGTTGGACCTGAGCTACAATCACCCAGGAGACTCAGGAGAGAAGCTTCTCTCTGCTGGCCTGAAGGATTCACACTGGAGACTGGAGAAACTCAAGTAAGGACAATGATGTTATGCTTTGTTATTTGAATCATCAGGTAAAATCTTAGACATTTGTATTGTTATCTGACAGAGGTGGTTTGGAGTAGAAACATCTGCTGGCCTTGGTTTTGGTGGTGGAAGTGGAGTAGAAATAAATCATGTGGGATTGAATGAAAATACAAAGATAATTTGCTGTGAAAAATACAAATAATGAATTAAGATAAAATAATAAACAAACAAAACAGTCTCTTGTCTGAAAAGGAATAGGAATAAGCAATATGCATTCAACAAGCAATATGCATTCAATCTCCCTGATGACATCACTGGTGGCCATATTCAAACTCTGTACTCAGAGTTTCTGCTATGTACTGATACTCTGTCTCAATAACTGTCAAACTAAATAAATGTGTGCAAAACTGTTTAAAGTTTTTGTATGTGTGTAAGATTATGTGCAACATAAATCAGACACCAACATCAGCTTTATTAGCTCACTGTAGCTGCATGAGTTAGTGACCAGTCAGACACCAACATCAGCTTTATTAGCTCACTGTAGCTGCATGAATTAGTGACCAGTCCTCCTCAGGGATCCATATTCACCAGGGCCCGGTTGTTCAAAAGTAATCCGATTGGATTTCGGATAAAATCTTGAAAATGGGTTGGATTCTGAAATCTGATTGGATTACATAATCCAATCTAGATTTTGATCCGGACCAAACCTTCAGTATGCGTTGTTCAAAACCTTTTAGTAGGATTGGGATCACTTTGATCCAAAAAAATCAGGATTAAAGTGATCCCAGTAGAAGGGTGGATTCAGGGTGGATTTCAGTCACAAAATGTAATGAAACTTTAAAATTGGTTAAATAATCCAACATTTACAAATAAATTTGATTTGGATCATGCGGTATACAGTATATACATTTATTCATAAGATGTTCACTTAATTTGTTCATCCGTTAGGCGACAGTGATTAAGTATATAAAGTAGACATATGCTACGTATTCAGCCTTTCAGTACAGCAAATTCAAAAGATTTTGGCCTCATAAAATAATCCCCCAAACAGCTGTCAGTATTGAACACAAATAATATATTTAATTCTGTCACTTATCACTGTATATATTAATCACACTGACACGGTCATCAGTCATTAACCAATCAAAAATAGTGTCTAACTATTGCATCCCATATTGCACGTCCAGTCAGTCCCTCATTCTGACAAAATGCTGGAGGTTGGTCAGGGTCTCCGCCGGGCTCAGCTGCATCACGAATGGCATCGGTCACAGAGAGAGACATTGCATTGTGCCGCCTTACAATTTGTACCAAATCCAGACATCCGCAACCAAATTAGTTTGAAAGAAAATGTGGCCATAACTTTGAATTAACCAAAGATGAAGCTTGTCTGAACATTTTTGTGAGTTATGCAATGATGTAGTTATCAGAAAGGTTACTAGACTTTTTTCTGCATGAGGAAACCAGACCTTAATGGACACAGTGAATAAACAAGGCTGCACAGATTCCGTGAAACTAATCATTTGACAGCATTTTGGTTATTATTTATAAAAAGACTAAAACATTATGATGGGAACAATAATGATATTATTTATTCAATGTGTTAAAGGAAAATAATAAGAGTATAAGTAGCACCGGTTAGTTTACTTCCTCTTTGGGACAGAGATGTTTGACAGTGGAACGTCATCCAACTCTCTGCATAGGAGAATGGAATCAAATCAACTTGATTACACAACATGTTCCTCGGGTCAATTCCGAACTCTGAAAGACTGCTTTTAGATTCTGTGCTAAGGGCTTGTGGAATAGCCTACAAATCACTTTGAATATTGACTCCCTGATAACATTGGGACATTCATTAATTTTTTTTTAAGTATTCTTTTAAATCTAATGCTTTCTGAATGTAATTGTTTTAACCAATGTTGATATTTGTGTCTTATTGTCCGATTTATCTTTCTTTTTGTATTTCTCTTTCGCCTATTGTACTCTGCATTATTGAAAATTAACCCCATCCTCAATACAAATCTAAATAAAGGTTGAACGAATGAATATCAACCCAAATATTTGTGTCTTATTGTCTGATTTCTTTATGTTTTGTATTTCTCTTTTGCCTATTGTACTCTCTGCATTATTGAAAATGAGGGTCCGTCCTCAATCAAATCTAAATAAAGGTTGAAGGAATGAATATCAACCCAAATATTTCTGCAACAACTGATGAGACATAATTGAGCAGCAGGACAATAACATTAGATATAATGTCCGAAGCCTCAATACAGTATTACAGGCACAATGCAAAACCAATGTTTATTTAATAGACAAATTATTGACATCTAGTGTTGAGCTGCATCTCAAACGATTCCTTAGGTTCCCAGCTTTACAACGGTGCACTATAGGGAGGTGTAGTCTGACGTCACTTTGGACCGCCCGCGAGGTCCACCCGTATAGAGATTTATCATTAGGAAAATGGATTATCGGCTATTGTAACAAATTCTGCCTCATGAACATTGGCAAGCTTTCCATTTTTGCACAAAATGAGTTCCCTCCTATCACTAACATTGTTTAAGCATTTTTGGTTGAAATACAAATTTGGTGATTTCTTTTTACGATTAATTGCGAATATTTTCATGTTGAGCTATAGTTTGTGGATGAATACGCACAGAAAGGTACACCATGCAAATGTGCATGCTTTATTTGTTTTAAATGAGACGATTTAGAAATGGGCAATGGGGAAATACGTTGCAATTTTGCGAGGTGGACCGGCCGGAAACAGCAATGACGTAACCACTACATCTCCCAATGTAGTATGTTTCTGTGTGGGTGCACTATGTAATGTAGTATGTTTCTGTGTGGGTGTACTATGTAGTATGTTTCTGTGTGGGTGCACTATGTAATGTAGTATGTTTCTGTGTGGGTGTACTATGTAGTATGTTTCTGTGTGGGTGCACTATGTAATGTAATATGTTTCTGTGTGGGTGTACTATGTAGTATGTTTCTGTGTGGGTGCACTATGTAGTATGTTTCTGTGTGGGTGCACTATGTAGTATGTTTCTGTGTGGGTGTACTATGTAGTATGTTTCTGTGTGGGTGCACTATGTAGTATGTTTCTGTGTGGGTGCACTATGTAGTATGTTTCTGTGTGGGTGCACTATGTAGTATGTTTCTGTGTGGGTGCACTATGTAGTATGTTTCTGTGTGGGTGCACTGCACTATGTGGTATGTTTCTGTGTGGGTGAACTATGTAGTATGTTTCTGTGTGGGTGAACTATGTAGTATGTTTCTGTGTGGGTGCACTATGTAGTATGTTTCTGTGTGGGTGCACTATGTAGTATGTTTCTGTGTGGGTGCACTATGTAGCAGGGGTGTAAAGTACTTGAGTAATTGTACTTCGTTACAATACTTAAGTACTGTTTTGGGGGATTTGTACTTTACTCGAGTATTATTAGGTTTGTATACTTTTTACTTTTACTCCATTACATTTCAGAGAAAAAAAACATACTTTTTACTCCTTACATTTAAAATGCAGACCTACAAAGTACAAAGTACAAATCTCACAGGTCCAACCATTTAAATTAGTATATTTTAAATGTTTATCTGGCCTAACAAATGTTAACGTTATTAATCCTGCGACCGCAGGTAAACAGCCAATCAAATCCCCATCAATGGAAAATGAACCCGCCCATACCCATGCTGATCCTTGTCCAACACTAGAAAGCGGGGATCTTTGATTAAACACCTGCTATCAGAAGAATAGACACTCAAATCTGCATTATGCTGTGGTTAATATTGTGATATTATTCAGGGTACTCCAGTATTCTGTCTTTAATATTGTGATATTATTCAGGATAATCCAGTATGCTATGGTTAATATTGTGATATTATTCAGGCTGTGATGTGAATGCCGTCCATGTTAGTTTACCTTCAATGGAGAAGTGCATTAAATAATTTTTATGCAAAAAAAAGTGTCCTCTGTTCTTTCATTTCAGCATTGTCTAAACACCAGCTGATGATTTCACTAATTGGCTCACCTCTTCAACTAACTCACCTGGTGCAATGTATAGTTAAAATGTAAACTTGGCCCACGATGGAATGAGTTAGACCCCTGGTCTATCCCTTTAAAAAAAAAACTTTTACTTTTTAGTACTTAAGTATATTTAAAATAAGTACTTTTTTACTTTTACTCAAGTGTGTTTTTAGAAAAGATACTTTGACTTTTACTTGAGTCATATTTTGAGACGGTACCCATACTTTCACTTAAGTATAATTTCTGGGTACTTTTTACACCCCTGCTATGTAGTATGTTTCTGTGTGGGTGCACTATGTAATGTAGTATGTTTCTGTGTGGGTGCACTATGTAATGTAGGATGTTTCTGTGTGGGTGCACTATGTAATGTAGTATGTTTCTGTGTGGGTGCACTATGTGGTATGTTTCTGTGTGGGTGCACTATGTAGTATGTTTCTGTGTGGGTGCACTATGTGGTATGTTTCTGTGTGGGTGCACTATGTGGTATGTTTCTGTGTGGGTGCACTGCACTATGTGGTATGTTTCTGTGTGGGTGCACTATGTGGTATGTTTCTGTGTGGGTGCACTATGTAGTATGTTTCTGTGTGGGTGCACTGCACTATGTGGTATGTTTCTGTGTGGGTGCACTATGTAGTATGTTTCTGTGTGGGTGCACTATGTGGTATGTTTCTGTGTGGGTGCACTATGTAGTATGTTTCTGTGTGGGTGCACTATGTAGTATGTTTCTGTGTGGGTGCACTATGTAGTATGTTTCTGTGTGGGTGCACTATGTGGTATGTTTCTGTGTGGGTGCACTGCACTATGTGGTATGTTTCTGTGTGGGTGCACTATGTGGTATGTTTCTGTGTGGGTGCACTATGTAGTATGTTTCTGTGTGGGTGCACTATGTGGTATGTTTCTGTGTGGGTGCACTATGTGGTATGTTTCTGTGTGGGTGCACTGCACTATGTGGTATGTTTCTGTGTGGGTGCACTATGTGGTATGTTTCTGTGTGGGTGCACTATGTAGTATGTTTCTGTGTGGGTGCACTGCACTATGTGGTATGTTTCTGTGTGGGTGCACTATGTAGTATGTTTCTGTGTGGGTGCACTATGTGGTATGTTTCTGTGTGGGTGCACTATGTAGTATGTTTCTGTGTGGGTGCACTATGTAGTATGTTTCTGTGTGGGTGCACTATGTAGTATGTTTCTGTGTGGGTGCACTATGTGGTATGTTTCTGTGTGGGTGCACTGCACTATGTGGTATGTTTCTGTGTGGGTGCACTATGTGGTATGTTTCTGTGTGGGTGCACTATGTAGTATGTTTCTGTGTGGGTGCACTATGTAGTATGTTTCTGTGTGGGTGCACTATGTGGTATGTTTCTGTGTGGGTGCACTATGTAGTATGTTTCTGTGTGGGTGCACTGCACTATGTGGTATGTTTCTGTGTGGGTGCACTATGTAGTATGTTTCTGTGTGGGTGCACTATGTGGTATGTTTCTGTGTGGGTGCACTATGTAGTATGTTTCTGTGTGGGTGCACTATGTAGTATGTTTCTGTGTGGGTGCACTATGTGGTATGTTTCTGTGTGGGTGCACTATGTAATGTAGTATGTTTCTGTGTGGGTGCACTACTGTATGTATCACATGCCAAATTTCAAATTAATAATTTCCCCTGCCTGGCACACCCAAAAGTAAAAAGTATATCATGTGTACATTACATAAGTAGTGTTCCTTGCTCAAAAAAGCACAGCCAACTGATTAATCAAAGCTAATTCACTAATTCCTCATTGTGACATCAAGGGAAATAATTCTGAACAACTCGTTAGGCTAATATGAAGACTAAACGCCAAGGACTACTGTATGTAATTATTTTCTCCAGCACCTAAATATTTCAGCACCCCTACTTCCCGCAGTACTGACCATGAGTCACTCAAATTAAGCAAACGCTTCTCTCTTTGTTATACTACATTTTATACACCAATCATTCACTATCATGCCATGTGTAACTTCTAGATTATGGTTTCTTGTTTGGATGAACTTGAGTAATGAGTGCGAACACTTGTCAGGCAATTTAGGGCAACAAACGGCCCCTGTGCTCCTCTGCTCA
This sequence comes from Notolepis coatsorum, assembly GCF_963971535.1. Lineage (NCBI taxonomy): Eukaryota > Metazoa > Chordata > Actinopteri > Aulopiformes > Paralepididae > Notolepis > Notolepis coatsorum. Next base: position 29,794,069 of record NC_140182.1, on the reverse strand, counting down.
GTTTGTTTGACAGTGAGAGTGATTTCAATGCAATAAGAAACTGAACTGAAAAATAAGAATAAAAAATGGGGCAATTTTCATCCAGGTGTTGTCACTGACATTATTTCCTATGTGATTATTGTTGCTCTCTAAATGCATTAAGATATATCGATATCTAAATCCTCGGGGGACCATGCCTCCAAACCACCCTAGAGGGGCGTATTAAAAGATCCTGGCTACGGCCCTGGTAGATGTTGAATGTATCGATATAATTATTATTGACTGTCATACATGTTGGTAACAACGTTTTCCAATAAAGATCTTTTAAATGGCAGGAGAGAAATGTGTGGATTTTATTGTACCTCATCGTTAGTACAATACTTCACTGTAATGTATTCTACTTGATGTCGATTGTGTCTATATTATTATCTCCAGTATTATTCTACATACATTACTGTAGACTACTTGATATTGATTATATTATTATCTCTAGTATTATTCTAATGTTATTGATCACAGCTTAGATACCAGGGCCCTGGCACCATAGTTAATGTTATTGATCACACATTAGATACCAGGGCACCATAGTTAATGTTATTGATCACAGCTTAGATACCAGGGCCCTGGGCACCATAGTTAATGTTATTGATCACAGCTTAGATACCAGGGCCCTGGGCACCATAGTTAATGTTATTGATCACAGCTTAGATACCAGGGCCCTGGCACCATAGTTAATGTTATTGATCACACCTTAGATACCTGGGCACAATAGTTAATGTTATTGATCACAGCTTAGATACCAGGGCCCTGGCACCATAGTTAATGTTATTGATCACAGCTTAGATACCAGGGCACCATAGTTAATGTTATTGATCACAACTTAAGATACCAGGGCACCATAGTTAATGTTATTGATCACACATTAGATACCAGGGCCCTGGCACCATAGTTAATGTTATTGATCACAATTTAAGATACCAGGGCACCATAGTTAATATTATTGATCACAGCTTAGATACCAGGGCCCTGGCACCATAGTTAATGTTATTGATCACACCTTAGATACCAGGGCCCTGGCACCATAGTTAATGTTATTGATCACACCTTAGATACCAGGGCCCTGGGCACCATAGTTAATGTTATTGATCACAGCTTAGATACCAGGGCCCTGGGCACCATAGTTAATGTTATTGATCACAGCTTAGATACCAGGGCCCTGGCACCATAGTTAATGTTATTGATCACAGCTTAGATACCAGGGCCCTGGCACCATAGTTAATGTTATTGATCACAGCTTAGATACCAGGGCACTGGGCACCATAGTTAATGTTATTGATCACACCTTAGATACCAGGGCCCTGGCACCATAGTTAATGTTATTGATCACACCTTAGATACCAGGGCCCTGGCACCATAGTTAATGTTATTGATCACACCTTAGATACCAGGGCCCTGGCACCATAGTTAATGTTATTGATCACACCTTAGATACCAGGGCCCTGGCACCATAGTTAATGTTATTGATTACAGCTCACCCTGCAGGACGTGTCAAAATGGCTGCTGTGAAAAGGGGCCTATTGTCTGCCGTTCATAGTTTACCAATCTTTAATTTTACCACCACATCACCGTTTGTCCAGACTTGTGAAATTGCTCGTTTTGTATGAACTGATGAAATGAACACGATGTCGGCCTCATGTCAAGATTGGAGTCTCATTTATTTGAGCTATGTACAGGAAAAAAGTTGAATTTCACAATCAACAGAAAATAAAATCACATCTCACCATTCTAGCCTCCGTAACAGATGTGTACTAGTCATCGCTCTCTCTCTCTCTCTCTGATACAACACACACACACACATAGTCTCTCTCTCTCTCTCTCTGATACAACACACACACACACATAGTCTCTCTCTCTCTCTCTCTGATACAACACACACACACACACATAGTCTCTCTCTCTCTCTGATACAACACACACACACATAGCCTCTCTCTCTCTGATACAACACACACACACACACACACACACATAGCCTCTCTCTCTCTCTCTCTCTCTCTCTCTCTCTGATACATCAACATACAGTCTCTCTCTCTCTCTGATACATCAACATAGTCTTTCTGTTACACACACATACACACACACACAAACGCACACACACTCCATTTCCGATTTCACTAATAAATGTTCATTTATCTTTGATAGATAGGATATACTGTATTTGCTGTAGCTGTGCTGTGCTGTCATTGCGGTTTGCTGCTGATATTAAAAACTACATTTCTTTATTTTCTGTGAGTGCGTGTTTATATTGTAGGTTCCTACTGAACAGGCTTGGGGTCAATTCCCCCTCAATTCAATCGATTCAGGAATTGGATTTTCTTCCAAATGCAAATGTTGAAAAAGAGATCGACCTGTCAAACATATTAGTGAATACATGAAAATGTATGTTTTTATCATTGAGCAAATTAACTGTACGTTTCTGTAGATATTGTGAATTGACTGACTTGACATTTGGACTGACCTCAGACCAGTTTCAGTCTAGGTTCCTAAAGTGGGCAAGTTCATTGGGCAGTATAGAGGAGGACTCTAGTCAAATATAATACTTCTGTATGGAACCATCCACACACACACACACACACGCACACAACGCACGTACACAGACATACAATACACACGCATGCACGCTCAGAGGCGTGCATATATACACGGGTCTGCAGGCACATATGCTCACACACACAAATGCACATGTATACACACAAGCATAATATGCATGCATGCAATAGTGCAGACACTGACACACACACACACACAAATGCATATTCACATTGGCAACGGCATTGCACGCACACACACACACCCCCTCCTTTACTCTGTCCCAAGATCCAAACACCTGTTCCTCCCATAATTCTGTTCTGTCTCCCATTAAAAAAAAAACTCATCGCCCTGATGCGAGGGCCGAGATGCACTGATGATGGTACGATTCATGTCCCTGTGATTAACAGACAAAAACAATTATGATAATAATAATAATACAAAAAGAAACTATGAAAACAAAGGACTCTGCCACCTCTCTTCCTCTCTCTCCCTCTCTCGTCTATCTGTCCCTCCCTCCCTCACTCCTGTCCGAATCCCTCCGTCTCCTCGATGGCGAACAGGAGCTTCTCTCGGAGTTGCTCCAGACTTCTGTAGGGAGGCAGGTCCAGACGATTGAAGCTGGAAGTAGAGAGAGAGAGAGGTGGGGTCACAGGGAGTAGACAGACCTGGTTCACAGGGAGTGGACAGACCCACGTCACAGGAGTGGACAGACCCGGGTCACAGGGAGTGGACAGACCTGGTTCACAAGGAGTGGACAGACCCGGGTCACAGGGAGTGGACAGACCTGGTTCACAAGGAGTGGACAGACCCGGGTCACAGGGAGTGGACAGACCTGGTTCACAGGGAGTGGACAGACCCACGTCACAGGAGTGGACAGACCCGGGTCACAGGGAGTGGACAGACCCGGGTCACAGGGAGTGGACAGACCCGGGTCACAGGGAGTGGACAGACCCGGGTCACAGGGAGTGGACAGACCTGGGTTACAGGGAGTGGACAGACCCGGGTCACAGGGAGTGGACAGACCTGGGTCACAGGGAGTGGACAGACCCGGGTCACAGGGAGTGGACAGACCTGGTTCACAGGGAGTGGACAGACCTGGTTCACAGGGAGTGGACAGACCTGGTTCACAGAGATGTGTGGGTGTGAGTTGAGTGGGGATAGAGGGAGGGGTTACTATTGCTGGCTACCCTCAGGCTCTGCCAAGAGGGGTCTGGAGAAACCCACAGTATAATAAGTTATAGATATTATATATATATAATACGGTATAATATAATAATTATATATATTATTATAATTATTATATTATATATATAGCTATAACAAGGAATCTTGATGCCTATCTGCCTACAGCAAACCATGGCCGAGTGACTACTGTAGCAGTGATCCCAGCTAACGAGCTGCCAGGTGTGTGGAGGTTGAATGTGACAGTGACCTACCAGGTGTGTGGAGGTTGAATGTGACAGAGACCTACCAGGTGTGTGGAGGTTGAATGTGACAGTAGCTACCAGGTGTGTGGAGGTTGAATGTGACAGAGACCTACCAGGTGTGTGGAGGTTGAATGTGACAGATAGAGACCTACCAGGTGTGTGGAGGTTGAATGTGACAGAGACCTACCAGGTGTGTGGAGGTTGAATGTGACAGAGACCTACCAGGTGTGTGGAGGTTGAATGTGACAGACAGTGACCTACCAGGTGTGTGGAGGTTGAATGTGACAGAGACCTACCAGGTGTGTGGAGGTTGAATGTGACAGTAGCTACCAGGTGTGTGGAGGTTGAATGTGACAGTGAGCTACCAGGTGTGTGGAGGTTGAATGTGACAGTAGCTACCAGGTGTGTGGAGGTTGAATGTGACAGTGAGCTACCAGGTGTGTGGAGGTTGAATGTGACAGTGAGCTACCAGGTGTGTGGAGGTTGAATGTGACAGTGACCTACCAGGTGTGTGGAGGTTGAATGTGACAGACAGTGACCTACCAGGTGTGTGGAGGTTGAATGTGACAGATAGAGACCTACCAGGTGTGTGGAGGTTGAATGTGACAGTAGCTACCAGGTGTGTGGAGGTTGAATGTGACAGTAGCTACCAGGTGTGTGGAGGTTGAATGTGACAGTAGCTACCAGGTGTGTGGAGGTTGAATGTGACAGACAGTGACCTACCAGGTGTGGCTTCTTGGAAGCCAAGTCTCCTTTCCCACCTTGTCTATACAGAACTTCTGGGGGCCGTTGCTCCCTGTAAGGGGGGGGGGGGTCACAGGTTAGAATCCTGAATACATAAACATGTACCAGTGGACTGTGGCCCTGGGTCTGATCATGCTCACGTACACTTAAGCATTACATCACACGCAGGAGTGGTTTGTGACCAATAAACCATGCCTAGGGGTGGTTGTTAGGCCCGAGGCGCAGCCGAGGGTCGTTAGACCCCCCTAGGCATGGTTTATTGGTCACAAATCACGACTGCACGTGGTGTAAAGCTTTTATACAACTGCCAGATTCATCCAACCTTATTTCTATACAATAAACACACATTAATCGAAGATTTATTGAAAAAACCATCCGCCAGAAAAAGTAGTTCCCACAACTCCATGTGGAAGCAGCTTGAAGTGCATCCAACCAAACTAACACATCCAACTGTGTATTATTGGAATGATTGAGAGAAGTTGCCTCATGTGGAAGCAGCTTGAAGTGCATCCAACCAACTAACACATCCAACTGTGTATTATTGGAATGATTGATTGAAAATTTATTAAAACGTTTTCTTTGCCCTATAGGAAAAAAACGTTTTCTTCGCCCTATTTTTTTATTTATTTCTTTTAGCCTAAACTTAACCAGTTGGAAACCAGGGGTACAGTAATAAAATTAGCAATCAACCAATCAATCAATTCAATAGACCATGCTCACTTAAAACAGCGCTGCTTCTCTCTCAGTCTGACTCCCCCGCTGTTGCAGACAGGAGTGTGTGTGTGTGTGTGTGTGCGTGTGTGTGTGTGTGTGTGTGTGTGTGTGTGTGTCACAGTGTGTGTGTGCGTGTGTGTGTGTATGTGTGTGTGTGTGTGTGTGTGTGTGTGTGTGTGTGTATGTGTGTGTTTGTGGGTACGCCAGCGTCGGACAGTGTGAGAGAGAACGCTGCAGTCGGAAAGTAGGAAGGAAGAAATTTAAATCAATCAATTAATCTATCAATCAATCCGCGATTTTTCTTTTGTTCTAGATTGAGTCAAGACCCATCAATTACATCATCCAACATTGTTTAAAATACTAACACATTCCCCTTGACAGAATCGCTTCATATTTAGTCGTTATGGTGCTTTCAACATAACCATTTGTTGGACCGCGATCCTGTTTTCTCCCGGAGTAAGCCGGGGAGGGTTATGTGATTTGGTTGTGGGCGGGTCCTGAGCCCAGGACCGTGGATTGTTACCAATAAAGACGTGTGAATGGCCAATCAGAATCGAGAAATTTGCATGCCGTTGTATAAAACTCATTATTAAAGGAATGTTTCACAATTGAACCCTTACACTGACGAACTGTATAACAGCCCATGTATTTGCAGGAGTCAATCCAAATCACTTGGGAGTGTGGATGTGATATATGACAAGAGCGTACTCAACGTCCACCGTCTTTAACTATGAATGAACTATGAATGAACACGTCGTTAACCCACTTCCATTCAATTGTGCTAAGCTAGGCTAGCTTGCAGCCGGATAGCTTTCTACTGAACACACAGAGAGGAAACTGCTATCTATCTTCTTGTCTGACTCTGGAGAAGGCGGTGAGCAGCACATGTGCCGTAATGTTGGCGTGTTCCTTTAACACACGTCAGAATGAGCGCACGCCTCAGTACCTATGAGCTCAGCGAACCCTCCAACCGGCAGCCGGCAGGTTCCTGTGACGAACTGAAGGAGACGGATTCTCTTCTCGTTGTCCATCTCCTTCACCACCTGCAGAGACACAGAGATGCACATGGGTCAAAGGTCAGACACACAGAGATGGGTCAAAGGTCAGACACACAGAGATGGGTCAAAGGTCAGACACACAGAGATGGGTCAAAGGTCAGACACACAGAGATGGGTCAAAGGTCAGACACACAGAGATGGGTCAAAGGTCAGACACACAGAGATGGGTCAAAGGTCAGACACACAGAGATGGGTCAAAGGTCAGACACACAGAGATGGGTCAAAGGTCAGACACACAGAGATGGGTCAAAGGTCAGACACACAGAGATGGGTCAAAGGTCAGACACACAGAGATGGGTCAAAGGTCAGACACACAGAGGTGGGTCAGGTCAGACACACAGAGATGGGTCAAAGGTCAGACACACAGAGATGGGTCAAAGGTCAGACACACAGATGGGTCAGACACAGGTCACACCCACCTGCCAGAACCAGTGTATCTGCTTGCTGTTCTTGGTATAGTGTCTATAGATGGTGTTCTTCTGCCAGTCAGCCAGGTCTATCTCCTGCATCCCACACAGCATCAGCTGCAAGAACACACAACAACACAACACATCAAATAACAAATAAGTAAAAAGAAAAATGCCACGTCACCCCGTCTCTCCTCCTCTCGCCTCCTCTCTCCTAACCTCCAGCTCCTCTCTCCCCCTCTCCTCGTCTCTCCTCTCCTCCCCCCCTCCTCTCGCCTCCTCTCCCCTCCTCTCTCCTCCTCTCTCCTCCTCTCTCCTCCCCTCCTCTCCCCTCCTCTCTCTCCTCGTCTCTCCTCCTCTCCCCTCCCCTCCCCGTCTCGCCTCCTCTCTCCTCCTCTCCCCTCCTCTCTCCTCCTCTCGCCTCCTCTCTCCTAACCTCCAGCCCCTCTCCCCTCCTCTCTCCCCCTCTCGCCTCCTCTCTCCTCGTCTCTCCTCCTCTCTCCCCGTCTCGCCTCCTCTCTCCTCTCCTCCCCTCCTCTCCCCTCCTCTCTCCTCCTCTCTCCTCCTCTCTCTCTCCTCGTCTCTCCTCCTCTCCCCTCCCCTCCCCGTCTCGCCTCCTCTCTCCTCCTCTCCCCTCCTCTCTCCTCCTCTCCCCTCCTCTCTCCCCCTCTCTCCTCACCTCCAGCTCCTTCTCGTCAAAGTAGCGGAGCCACTCCAGGGGCACCACCTCGTTGAAGCCGTCCAGGAAGGCCTTGGTCTGCTCCTCTACTCCGCGGGTAAACCGCCAGTCCGTCAGCAGGCTGAGAGAGGGAGAGAAGAGGGGGGAGAGAGAGAGAGACAGACAGACAGAGAGAGAGAGGGAGAGAGAGAGAGGGAGGGAAAGAGAGAGAGGGAGAGAAGAGGGAGAGAGAGTAAGAGACAGAGGGGAGGGAAAGAGAGAGAGGGAGGGAGAGAGAGAGAAGGAGTCAATTAGCATGAAAACAGAACGTCTGCGGTCAAATGTACTCCTAGACCACTCCTTGTTTTATACTCCTAGACCTCTCCTTGTTTTATACTCCTAGACCTCTCCTTGTTTTATACTCCTAGACCTCTCCTTGTTTTATACTCCTAGACCTCTCCTTGTTTTATACTCCTAGACCTCTCCTTGTTTTATACTCCTAGACCTCTCCTTGTTTTATACTCCTAGACCTCTCCTTGTGTTCTACTCCTAGACCCCTCCGTGTTTGTATACTCCTAGACCCCTCCTTGTTTTATACTCCTAGACCCCTCCTTGTTTTATACTCCTTCCCCGCCTGGCTACCCCACACCAGAAAACCTTTACAGATTAATGAATTAAAGCGAATTTGTTGCCTGTGGTCAAGACTTCTGAACAGCGTGTGTTAGGTATGTAAATCTGAAGACTTACAAACCCTGACCAAATTACATGGAAGTTCCCATCTCATTTCCCCCCAAATCCATATCAAGACAAGTAGGCAAACCCCATTTTCCAAAAAGCGGTGGTGTTTGCGGCCGGGTGCTGACCTGATGTACTCCTCCTTGTTGTCCTGGGTGACCAGCTCGTTCTCCCCCTCCTCCTTCAGCTGGTGGGTCGACACCTTCCCCAGGATCTCCATGTCCTGAGCGAAGTACAGCTCCACCCCGCACTCCTCCAGGCTGTTGTCCCTGGGAGACACATGTCCAACATTACAGACCCCCACTCCTCCAGGCTGTTCTCCCTGGGAGACACATGTCCAACATTACAGACCCCCACTCCTCCAGGCTGTTCCCCCTGGGAGACACATGTCCAACATTACAGACCCCCACTCCTCCAGGCTGTTCCCCCTGGGAGACACATGTCCAACATTACAGACCCCCCACTCCTCCAGGCTGTTGTCCCTGGGAGACACATGTCCAACATTACAGACCCCACTCCTCCAGGCTGTTCTCCCTGGGAGACACATGTCCAACATTACAGACCCCCCACTCCTCCAGGCTGTTCTCCCTGGGAGACACATGTCCAACATTACAGACCCCCCACTCCTCCAGGCTGTTGTCCCTGGGAGACACATGTCCAACATTACAGACCCCCCACTCCTCCAGGCTGTTGTCCCTGGGAGACACATGTCCAACATTACATGTGTTAATCTAATGTTATAATCTCATGATATATCTCATGTGTTAATCGCATGTTATATCTCATGTGTTAATCTCATGTGTTAATCTCATGTTACACAGTATATCATGTGTTAATCTCATGTTATATCTCATGTGTTAATCTCATCATGTGTTAATCTCATGTTACAGAGTATATCATGTGTTAATCTCATGTTATATCTCATGTGTTAATCTCATGTTACACAGTATCTCATGTGTTAATCTAATGTTATAATCTCATGATATATCTCATGTGTTAATCTCATGTTATATCTCATGTGTTAATCTCATGTGTTAATCTCATGTTACACAGTATCTCATGTGTTAATCTCATGTTATATCTCATGTGTTAATCTCATGTTACACAGTATCTCATGTGTTAATCTCATGTTATATCTCATGTGTTAATCTCATGTGTTAATCGCATGTGTTAATCTCATGTTACACAGTATCTCATGTGTTAATCTCATGTTATATCTCATGTGTTAATCTCATGTGTTAATCTCATGTTACACAGTATCTCATGTGTTAATCTCATGTGTTAATCGCATGTGTTAATCTCATGTTACACAGTATCTCATGTGTTAATCTCATGTTATATCTCATGTGTTAATCTCATGTGTTAATCTCATGTTATATCTCATGTGTTAATCTCATGTTACACAGTATTTTATGTGTTAATCTCATGTTACACAGTATCTCGTGTGTTAATCTCATGTTATATCTCATGTGTTAATCTCATGTGTTAATCTCATGTTACACAGTATTTTATGTGTTAATCTCATGTTACACAGTATCTCATGTGTTAATCTCATGTTACACAGTATCTCATGTGTTAATCTCATGTTACACAGTATCTCATGTGTTTGGTCTCCTACTGTGCGCCAATTTCATCAACCAGTGGTCAAAAACTTCATTGGATACCTTGAAGTTGTACTTCAGTAAACATATTAAACGTGTACTATAAGCATAAACATCCAAAAATACATCAAAAGTAAGCAATTAAAAAAAGAATTAAGTACAATTAAGACACAGGTTTAGTATACTCTCTAAATACATAAAAAGTATACTTTCAGAAAATATACATATTTTTTTCCTTTACTTTTTCACACACACACACACACACACACACACACACACACACACACACACACACACACACACACACACACACACACACACACACACACACACACACACACACACACACACACACACACACACACACACACACACACACACACACACACACACACACACACACACACACACACACACACAAGTAGGAAAAAGCTCCTGTGTTACTTACTTGACCCACATGATGGAGTTGAAGAACTCGGGGTCTATTGACTCCAGGTCCTTCAGAGTGGGCTTCTTGTTGAGCATGCGCTTGTAGAAGGGCAGGGTGAAGCCAGTGTCAATGAACTTCCCATGGTACAGAGCCTGCAGAGTGGACAGACTGTTAACTCAATGGCCGCCAACAACGATTATTATACGTGTTTGGGCGACAACCGTTGAACGCCAACCACGTATATATACGTTATTTGACAGTTTTTCCTTTTTTTCCGATTTTAATATCCTATTCAATGTCAGGGACCCGTGTGTAGCTGGTAGAAGGCATACTGCGATGCCGAGGGTGCAGTACCAGCCAGATCCTCCCAGGTGGCGGTATCGAGCACCCTTTGTAACCTTGTATCTTGGCCTGTGCGTCGATCCAATGTCTCCGGGTCGTTTTTTTTTTGTGGCCAAGCTGAGCGGTTGGAGTGAGAACTTAAGGATCAAATGCTCCCGATGCATGATGTGTGGTGGATTATGTTGGCGACACGATGGACATCAGTACTTGGAATCGCGATCAGATAATTGGAATATTCATTTTGGGGTACATCCTAGTCAAGGTAAGGGCTATATGATATCAATCTTGCGTTGATCCAACCATGTCTTCATATCGATCCCCACGCCGACGCCCCTATCTGCTCCTGGCTGCCCTAGGGGGGAAGGACGATGGGATGGGTCAAGTGCAGAGACTCAATCGCATCGGCGACCCAACTAATTGCATGCGTGTGTGTTCCTGTGTGTGTGCCGCCCATCGCATGTGTGTGTCTGCCTGCATGCCGAATAAAGACTTCTCCAAAGTCCAGTTATTATTATTATTATTATTTGTTTTTCTGTATGTGTAACAATCAAAAGGGGCTGAAATACTGGGTCAAAAGTGATTTGATGAATGGAAGAAAGCATGGTGACATCGTTTCATTCCAAAACATAATGTGCATTTATTTTTATACCACTGTAACCTGATATTCATTGCTCAACTCATTGCACGCACACACACACACACACACACACGCACACTACAATCTCCCCTCTGTGTGTGTGTGTGTTTAGTGCGTGAGTAGATGGACTCAGCCACTCGTGAGGTGGTTAGCTGTGGCCCGGAGCAGACAGACTGTTTAATGTTAAGACCACAGAGAGGCCAGTGTGCCCCGCTGTCCAAACACAACACAGACGCCCCTCTGACTGAGACGCATTCATGCTCCCTGCCAAGTCCTTACAGGACGAGGACGAGGAGAAGCGTCGTTCTCTTCAAGTGTTCATACATTTTTTTTTTTTTTTTTTTTTGTGAAATTGGAAAGTAGTTCGGAGGATGTGTGAATCGGGTTACCGCACGTTTGTCGAGCTGCTGGGAAATTGGCCTTAACGCAGCCAAAAGAAAATAATATATATATATTTTTTAAAGGAGGTACTGGGTGTTCTTCTCACCAAACAAACTTCTTTCCAAGTATGAATTCACCAGAATTTGCCTTCGATATGGAGGTCTACTCGCCGGATACCCATCGTCCCAGGTCGGGGGGGAAGTTTACACTGCGCTGTGAGCGTGGGTCCGTCCCGTACCACCACCACCACTGCAGGTTCGTACTGTACCACCACCACGGGTTCGTACTGTACCACCACCACGGGTTCGTACCGTACCACCACCACGGGTCCATCCAGTACAACCACCACCACCACCACGGGTCGGCCCTGTACCACCACGGGTCGGTCCTGTACCACCACCACCACCACAGGTTACACGGGACTCGGAACTCGTTACGTCCCGAAATGCGTCGTCGCATTTTGACAGAATGAAAAGAAAGCAGGCGTGTGAAACATTCGTCGTTCGACAGGGAAGGCGACGCGCTGCCTAATCAATTCCTTCACTTTGCGGAGTTTATTAGACTGACGTTTAACTACACGCCCGTTGTCCCAGTGAACATTCCCACATAGTAACGTACGATAGTCCCATTTACACATCTGGTAGTGGAATACTGCCTCGGAATACAAGTCCCCCCACATGAAGAACACAAGTCCCCCCCCATGAAGAATACAAGTCCCCTCATGAAGAACACAAGTCCCCCCCCATGAAGAATAAAAGTCCCCGCCCCCATGAAGAACACAAGTCCCCCCCATGAAGAATACAAGTCCCCGCCCCCATGAAGAGTACAAGTCCCCTCATGAAGAACACAAGTCCCCCCCCCCATGAAGAATAAAAGTCCCCGCCCCCATGAAGAGTACAAGTCCCCTCATGAAGAACACAAGTCCCCCCCCCCCATGAAGAATAAAAGTCATGGAGAAACATCAGCACGGGCAGCTGGAAGAAATAACATGCTTGTTTTCTCTTCTTCTTATGACCACCAATTCTCTTGAATCATGAAATCAGGCCTGAGAGGTCATACTACAGAACGAAGTGATATATCTGAGGACCAATGAGAGGTCATACTACAGAACGAAGTGATATATCTGAGGACCAATGAGAGGTCATACTACAGAACGAAGTGATATATCTGAGGACCAATGAGAGGTCATACTACAGAACGAAGTGATATATCTGAGGACCAATGAGAGGTCATACTACAGAACGAAGTGATATATCTGAGGACCAATGAGAGGTCATACTACAGAACGAAGTGATATATCTGAGGACCAATGAGAGGTAATACTACAGAACGAAGTGATATATCTGAGGACCAATGAGAGGTCATACGACAGAACGAAGTGATATATCTGAGGACCAATGAGAGGTCATACGACAGAACGAAGTGATATATCTGAGGACCAATGAGAGGTCATACGACAGAACGAAGTGATATATCTGAGGACCAATGAGAGGTCATACGACAGAACGAAGTGATATATCTGAGGACCAATGAGAGGTCATACGACAGAACGAAGTGATATATCTGAGGACCAATGAGAGGTCATACGACAGAACGAAGTGATATATCTGAGGACCAATGAGAGGTCATACGACAGAACGAAGTGATATATCTGAGGACCAATGAGAGGTCATACGACAGAACGAAGTGATATATCTGAGGACCAATGAGAGGTCATACGACAGAACGAAGTGATATATCTGAGGACCAATGAGAGGTCATACGACAGAACGAAGTGATATATCTGAGGACCAATGAGAGGTCATATGACAGAACAAAGTGATATATCTGAGGACCAATGAGAGGTAATACGACAGAACGAAGTGATATATCTGAGGACCAATGAGAGGTCATACTACAGAACGAAGTGATATATCCGAGGACCAATGAGGCCTCAGGGCCGGTCCAGCTTGTTGTTTTTCGTGGCGTTGCTAGGCAACAATGTATTCCAACTTCCATTTTGGCTTCCTCCAACAAATACCCATTGTTTTTCTACGATTGGCCACTTTTCACCTACCATTAATGTTTATTTGAGCGTGTCCGTTCAGCCGTGTGGAATGTACACGTCATTCTGCATTTCAACGGTGTCTTTTTTTTTTTTTTTAGTTGTTGGATAAAATGTGTGATTGGCCAGTAAGCACAATTTGATCACTACTTGCAAACTGACTCCAGAAATAAAAATTTATTACAGTGAACATAGTTATTTTTTTCATTGGACTTTGTGGGTTTAGTAACTTGTTAACAGCCAAAAGGCTGCTACGGGCTGGTCCCCTGTCTGTCTCAATATGTATGTCTGTCTGTCTGTCTGTCCGTCTGTCCATTAACACACACAAGAGAGGAGAGAGAGAGAGAGAGAGAGAGAGAGAGAGAGAGAGAGAGAGAGAGAGAGAGAGAGAGAGAGAGTCAGCGGAGTATGCTTTTACGACTAAATATAGGGCCTTGTTGGCGGGTGTGGGCTGGGTGCGGCAGTGAGGTCATTCTGACAGGGGAGGGGGAGGGGTGGAGGTGGAGGAGGAGGGAGGGGTGTTTGGTTTTTGGGGCCTACAGCGTCTGGAGATTGTCCCAGGGAAAACGAGAGAGAGAGAGAGTTAGGCTTGGCAAAGGGGGTGAGACGGGGGGTGGGGGGGGGGGGGGGGGGGGTTGTGAACACAAAAGACTTATTCACTTGGTTGGGGGGCGAATGCACGTCTGAAAGTGACTCATAAATATATCAACGCACACGTGAGAGAGCAGAGAGCATCCCTGTGCTGCTTACTGTGTTATTGAAAAGGTACGTACCGTCTGAACCGGGTGATTACACAATGATGATAAAAGAATCTAACAATGTTATGAGTGTTCATCCTGTACCAACATGTTATGTATGTTCATCCTGTACCAACATGTTATGTATGTTCATCCTGTACCAACATGTTATGTATGTTCATCCTGTACCAACATGTTATGTATGTTCATCCTGTACCAACATGTTATGTACGTTCATCCTGTACCAACATGTTATGTATGACCGTTAATCGTTTCTTTCACTCCGTACCGTTGGTCCTTGATTGATCTTCCGTACACTTCCGTACTTTCCCCCACTTTTCTCAAATACTATTGGTCCAAAAGACATCAGTCAAAGTGTAGACTGTAGAATGGATATTCCCCCAGAGAAGGAGCACACAAACATGCTTGTCTGGCTCTTAACAACAGAGGAGTGGTCACTGAAGTGTACTGAAGTGTGCTGAAGGGCGCAGACTGTGCGGAACATGGTTAGTCTACGTTACAAATCAAATAAAACAGAAACACCACAAGAAAATCACGACATAAAACAAACTCCTGTGCGATTCTAATTGGCCAGCCCAAACGCGGTTGCTCACCATGGCGATGAAGCGGCCAATGAAGCGGAAGTACGTGAGGTGGTCCGGGTTGATGGAGGAGGCAGGGTTTATCTGCAGGCAGTAGTTGTTCTTGCCGGCGTACTCAAACAGACAGTACATGGGGTTCAGCACCTCGTGGGAGAGCAGGAAGAACCACTCCCTGGAGCGGAGAGCGGGGACACAGACCGTTAGTACAGGGTGACCACCTGGGGCTCCAAGAGCGCCGTCTCCGTGGAAACAGTCACTTTCTAACCTTGCGGCGAAGCCGTAATTCTTCATCATCATTTTCACGTAAAAAGTTGTTTGTGGAGACCAGGATCTAAACAATGGTTAAAGGAAGTGTAAAGAGAATTTGGCAATGGAAACGCTAACCTACATACAAAAGGGAAAAACGGAACAATTTGAAAAGACGTGGGCGACATTTATACGTTTCTGTTGAAAGGTGTGAGAGTTTAAAGGAAAGAGATAGGAGAAATGAGAGGTTAGGGGTAGGAAAGAAAAACAGATGACGGTAGTTATCTGTAATTATTATATTATATTTCTTATAATTCATTTTACTGTATTTTTTTGTTGAATGTTTATGCAAATGTCAATTTAAATTGTAATTAGGGAAGGGAGGGGGTTGAACATTTAATTTTTTGTCCTGTATTTTTATACAAAAAGAATGTATGTGTATGTATGAAAAAAAAGATGCAAAAAATGTTTGGTAAAAAAGGAAAAAAAATTGTTTATGTACCTTTACTTACTGTAACCACTCCTACCACCTAAATATTTGAAATGCACATTTAAACGTCCGTTCCGGCTATGGGAGCTAGATGCTACCTTGTTCAAGGGTAGTGCCTGGATCCCATCGCCCAGAAGGACGTTTGTTTTAAATGTATTCTTAATTTGTAAGTAACAGGACCGGCTAAGGTTAAGGTAAGGGCTAAGGGTTAAGGTAAGGGATAGGTTTATGAAGAACCTTTTGGGGTCATTGCCGCTTTGCAGCTGGACAAAACGACAACCACCTCCCAGACCACAACCAATGTACCTCTGGGTGATGGGATCTAGACTCTACCTTATTAAAAGGCCCTATCCATAATCAAAATATAAGCAAAGACTGTAGCAAACCCAAAACAGAGGGCCTAATACAATGACAAACTGTACACATGAACAAAATGTATCGACAGATAAACACAACGGATAAAATCCATGGAAACAAATCAAAATGACACTATTGACATTCAAAGAAAACATACATAAAAAAAAACAGAGAAAAAAAAAACACTGACAACAGCTAATAAATAAAATAAAAAGTAATCAAAGTACAAAAGGCAGCGATTTATCACTTCAAAACATAACTTTACATAAACATGACTTAAATGACACATTTTATTTTATATGGAAAATAACCTTTTGGAGCTACATTCTAACGGCCAATGGTACTGAAGGTCATCTATCTATATCTGAGGCTAATCTAGGGTTGGACTAGGACTAAATACAGGATCTACGCTCAGATCTAATCTAGGGTCGGACTAGGACTAAAGACTTGATCTACGCTCAGATTATTTTCCAAGGGAATACATTTAGGAACATAATCTGTGAAAGAAATGTAATCCCTGTCCCAACTTTCAATTTCCCGTCACATTGCACATGCGTGCCTTTTTAAATTTTCTGGGAGCATGGACTTATTCTGGGGCACTTAGGGAAAGTTATTTATGGCAGTCCCTTGTGTCTCAGAGATAGAGAGAGAGAGGGATAGGGGGAGAGAGAGAGAAAGAGAGAGAGCGAGAGAGGGGAAGAGAGAAACACAGACAGAATCAAGCAGAAAGAGAAAGATGTGACAAAGATGTGAGATTAATGAATATAATAGAGATAGATAGAAGAAGAAGTCTTTATTTGTCATGCAGATTTAACACACACACATGCGATGGGCGACCCATAGGAACACACACACATGCACTGAGTCGCTGATGAAATGTTCTCTGCACTTCCCAGATAGACAGACAGACAGAGATGGACAGTCAAACAGAGAGGCAGACAGAGAGGCAGACAGACGGACAGAGAGGCAGACAGACAGACAGAGATGGACAGTCAGACAGACAGAAGAGATGGAGAGAGAGACAGAGAGGGAGAGAGAGACACGCACCACAGAAGCCTGCACTAGCCCGTTCCCTATGAGATATAAGACTAAACCTTCAACTATTCCCACAATGAGATTTTTCCAAAGAAGTTACATTTCCATGTAAGCTCAGTGGTTAAAGGAACACGCCAACATTTTGGGAAATTAGCTTACCATCTTCTCCAGAGAGAGGCAAGAAGATAGATACCAGTTTCCTCTCTGTGCGTTCAGTAGAAAGCTATCTGGCTGCACGTTATCCTAGCTTAGCACAATGAATGGAAGCGGAGATGACCGGTTAGCCTTCGGGAGAGGTGTTAGTTGGACAATGCCTAAGCTAACCGGTCATTTCCACTTCCATTCATTGTGCTAAGCTAGGCTAACGTGCAGCCAGATAGTTTTCTACTGCACGCACAGAGAGGAAACTGGTATCTATCTTCTTATCTCACTCTGGAGAAGATTATGTGTTCCTTTAAGAGACAGATGGGATAATAAAGTATTATGAGTACTGTGGATGCCAAAACACTGGTTATATCTGACAGCTCATAGTACATATCCTACTGGAAATGGTATGAAACAGGAATTGAAAACATCAGCCATTGCAGTCATGCACGTTGTGATCCAAAACTGGTTCACTTACTTCAAATATGTATCTTAGATGGCCGGCTACATGATGTGGATTAAGTCCTTGATTAACTTTAGTTACTTTCAACCTACTTTCAGAGGGGACCTCCATTTAGGAAGAAAGTCCTAGATTAACTTTAGTTACTTTCAACCTACTTTCAGAGGGGACCTTCATTTAGGAAGAAAGTCCTAGATTAACTTTAGTTACTTTCAACCTACTTTCAGAGGGGACCTTCATTTAGGAAGAAAGCGTAAACATCTAGAAGTCCATGTCTGTTGAAACCAGACCGAAGAATGTCCGATGTTATAGTGTTTACAGTGTTTGCCAGCTAGCAGGCAGCGGTGGTCTGCGGACCATTTCTATCGTTAGTGAGTCCAACATTGATTTGTTACATAAATGGATGGGAATACCTTTATTTTATCTTATTGATTTATTTTCTTGAATAACTTCATGAATGATCATCCGACTACTGCGATTAAATCGAGAATGAATCCAGGCCTAAAAGGAAATACAAATCTGTACGACGGTGCAGACGCGATGAACACAATACACTTTGTGCGTACTCTATATACACGTGGACTCACCAATATGCACTCGTCTTACAGATCACATCTCGCAACACAAATGACACATGAACAAACGTTTACCGTTGAGCATAAAAACATTAGGGGCACAAACAAACACACAAACAACACAGTGGATTGTGGAGGAATGAAGGTTAGAGAGAATGAGACCCCGACCACCACCACCACCACCACCAGAGAAAACCAAGCGCTCCCCTCCCCGTTCCCTGTGGGTATGTAGGGGGTTGGGAGCAGGGTCGAGCCGGGATTGGACGGACGGACGGACGGACGGACGGAGGGACGGAGGGGACGCAGACACCTCCCAACATCCCGTCCGTGGTTCTACCCTGTGGTAGAACACATGATGTCACCTACCATAGGGTAAAACCACTGACCAGACACTGGAGACAAGACACACACAACGCAAAAGAAACAATACGTAATCATAAATACATCAATGATGAACAACACGGAGGGAGAGAGAGAGGACCACACCAAACGGCAGACAGGACCAGAGGGGAGGGATGGAGAGATGGAGGGAGGGGTAGAAAGGAAGAATATCGGATGGATGGATGGATGGAGAGTTGGAACGTGTTAATAAGTGTTGGATGGAGGGACGGATGGATGGAGGGTGGGAGGGAGTTGTGGATGGATAGAGGTTAGATGTAAGAGATGGTTGTGGGAGATAAGGAATGGAAGGGGGAAGGGATGATGAGAGGACATAGGGAGGAGGAGGAGAGGGTACCCCAGGTCCCCACACCAACATTAGCAGGAGCTGAACATTGAATACCAGTCCCTGCGAAAACACCCCAAATACAACACAAAAACACCCCAAATACCAGAGAAAATACCACCCAAATACAACACAAAAACCACAGAAAATACCACCCAAAGACAACACAGAAACCACAGAAAATACCACCCAAAGACAACACAGAAACCACAGAAAATACCACCCAAAGACAACGCAAAAACACCACAGAAAATACCACCCAAATCAAACACAAAATCACCACAAATACCACAGAAAACACTACCCCAAAACACAGAAACATCCCAAAAAGATCACCCAAAATTGAGGAAATACCACCCAAAAATTTCAGAAATACCACCCCAAAACACCCCCCCAAATCCAACACAACAACATGACAGTAACAAGAGACAAGGATTATGAGAGAGAAACTACATGACGAAAGGAGAGCGAGAGAGAGGGGACAGAAATAAAAGAGCTATTAAAACAGAGCCAGATTGGGAGAAACTCTTAAAATAGCTCACTTTGGTAGAACATCTTTCACCTTTTAGGGAACACACTTCTATTTAGCAAAATACCAATACTGGCCACTTCAGCCACGAACCACCTAACTGTTGTTTTGAAAACACAAAAGTCTAAAAAACAATACTTTCTCATAATATTCTCAGGACGCGTTATGCCATAAACCAAACTGACAAATCTACAGAGAAATATTTCCGTTCTCTAGTTGATTTGACCGAGCTCTTGATACAGAGGACTAGCAGGTAAATATGAGTTTTTAATAATTGCGTAGCCCCAAAAAAACAAAGAAAAAGAAAAGAAAAACACAGATTGGGCCTTTAAAAAGGTAGATGCTGCCTGACTTCTCCTGAACTACTACAGAAGTGCGGTATGTGTGGTAAAAACTGAAACCGTTTGAACCAAAGGGAAAGCAGTGTCTTTAAGTGGGCGTGGTCTTTAACCTCTTAAGTTAAAGTAAATAGTAAATTATTATTATAAATTTAAAAAAAAATCATATTGACCAGACGTGGAAAATTGCCACGAGCTCATTCAGCACCTGAGAACAAGTGTACAAAAAAAAATCTAAGCAAATTAATAAAGGACAGATGATTTACATGGGTTTTTGTAGATACAGTATTGAATTTTGCCATCCGGACCCATGCTATTTTAAATATGAATATAGAATATAAGGCCTATAAAAGACCTTATCATGGATTTTGTACCACCAGGCGCCCGTAACAGGGCAGCAAAGACCGTGAATGAAATCTACTACGTAGTACAGTTACTTTTTTGTAATGAAAAATGCTCCGCCATCAGATTGAGAAGTGTTTTTTTCCTAGACGTTCACAGAAAGGTAAATAAACAAACAACGTTCTATTTTATGGCAATAAAAACCCCAGACGGTTCCCAGTTTGACAGGGGCTGGCGTGAGCTGGGTAGTGTAGTTTTGTGAAATTTCAGTCCATTGAAAGCCCTGGGTCTCACGTTATTTCCTTGCCTCTATTTCATCCGGTTTCCGCCGGGATGCACCGAGATATGAACTCATATTTCGCTAATAATAACACTTAAAATCATTGGTAAACAAAACGTAGTGCTGAAAATATACACTTTGACAGCTGTTTGATAGGGTTAGGGTCTTTACTCTTGGCTACAATAATTAATACGGACTGTATTATGACGTGAACTAAATCTCGGCCCGGTACCGGGCCCGTCGGGCTTAAGTGGGCGTGGTCTTTACGTGGGCGTGGTCTCACCTGGCGATGCCGCCGTAGTCCAGCCCCTCCTCCCCCCTCATGATGATGTACAACCTCCGGCGAAGGTCATATGGCTTCACATTCATGATCTGATTGGACAAAAACAGACGCATCAAGGGAGAATTAGAAAAGGAGCGGTATGGTGATAAAACCTATGGTAAACATTATGAAAAGGAGTGGTATGGTGATAAGAGTGAGAGAAACTATTCGTTAGCATGACCAGGAGATCATTTTGGGTAGGTTTCTTAGACGGTTATATAAGTATAAGCTGAGCTATGCTTAGGAAAAGGGTCAGGTGTAATGTGTGCTTATTAGCAAACGGGCTACAATTCCTATATAGACTGGTATGGTCCTTTTAAGTCGAATGGATAATGAAGGGTTTTATTTTAAAAAATACTATTAATTTTTTTTTTATAGTTACAATCGTAATTTTTGAAAGAACCTTTCATATAAGTCTCATGTAATTGGTAACCGTCGGTAGTGTGATAGTAAAGGGTTAATCTTCTGTAGTGTGGCAGTGAAAGGGTTATCATGAATCAAAAATCAATCAATCAATCAATCCCACCAATCATACCTGCTGAAAAGAGTCCTCGAACAGAGTCTGTCTGGACACGGAGATCTTCACGTGGCTGGGCAAGGCATTAGACTGCAGGGGGAGAAACAGACCCAGGGTCAAAATACAGACAAGAGGCGGGTAAACATGATTAGTTGTTATTGATTTAGGATGTGCATAAGCTCATAAATAACCTAATACATAAACAGTCATGGCGCAAAATAATTTGGTCTGAGAATTCAGAAAGCGTGAATTTGAGCTAATGAGTTCAGATGCATTATGGATGAGAAGCCAGTTTAAATCTGACATTCCTTGACGTTTTAACTAATGTTGTGAGAAATATAGCTGGAAAAACAGTGCAAGAGCGAGACATTACTGCTATTCTACAACATATGTTTTCTTAGTATACCTATTATATTAGGCTGCTACATATTATTGCTATTCTACAATTATGTTGTAGAATAGCAGTAATATGTAGCAGCCTAATATAATAGGGAGGTGTAGTCTGACGTCGCGAGATCCACCCGTATAGGGATTTATCATTGGGAAAATGGATTATCGGCTATTGTAACAATTCTGCCTCATGATTGAATATTGAAAAGCTTTCCATTTTTGCACAAAACGAGTTCCCTTCTATCACTAACATTATTGTCTAAGCATTTTTGGTTGAAATAAAATTCTGCAATTTCTTTGACGATTAATTGCGAATATTTTCATGTTGAGCTATAGATTGTGGATGAATACGCACAGAAAGGTACAGTACACCATGCAAATGTTAATGCTTTATTTGTTTTAAACGAGACGATTTAGAAATGTTCAATGGGGAAATTACATTGCATTTTCAAGATGGTGGACCGGCCGGAAACAGCAATAACGTAACCACTACACCTCCCTATAGGTGTACTAAGAAGAACACATATGGTGTAGAATAGCAGTAATATGTAGCAGCATAATATAATAGGTATACTAAGAACACATATGGTGTAGAATAGCAGTAATATGTAGCAGCATAATATAATAGGTATACTAAGAACACATAATGTCAGATCTGTAAAACACCTTGGTAGGGAAAGCGGTTAAGTGTGATCTGACAAGCATGCAATCACACCTGCCCCTATTTGCAAGCGTGCGCACACACACACACACACACACACACACACACACACACACACACACACACACACACACACACACACACACACACACACACACACACACACACACACACACACACACACACACACACACACACACACACACACACACACACACACACACACACACACACACACACACACACACACACACACACACACACACACACACACACACACACACACACACACACACACGAGCTTGGTCAGACCTGAGTCAGCACTTACATGGCACAGGAAACGAAACTGGTGGTATTTCCACCTGAAGCTGCGATCGTAGGCCCCTGGTGACCCGCCCTGCCGAGACCTACACACACACACACACACACACGCACACACACACACACGCAACGGGAGGGAAACAAACGTTAAAACCGTGTGGGAGCGAGAAACAGTGGAAATCCCACAAGTTGTGAAGGGAAAGTCCCAAACTGGGCTAGAATACATATAAATCATAAATGATACAGGTTATCAAAGCTGTCTGTAAAAATCACCAGAAAAGTAGTAAATGTCCCAGCGATACCTGGTCCCGCCATGTCAACACAGCTCAACACAGGACAGGGATGAGCCCAAACGTTCGGACCTTCGTTTGTTACGTTGGCATTCGAGTTCTAAATCAACATTTGAATTTTAAATTGTTTATATTTAAAAAAAATAGTTTTATATATATATATATATTTTTTTTTTATGTGTCTATTCATTCTGTTTAAACCAATGGGGTTTTTCTTCACAGTTGCAGATAAAGCTTAGGCTACACTAATATTATAGTATTAAAACTGATGAGTTATATTCATTAAGGAAAGTTGATTTAATAAAAAATAAAGACTCATTTAATCAGATTAATCACTTTATTCAAATTGAGGATTTAGTTTGAGGATATTTATATATTAAAAAAAAACTAACGAAGTTCGAAGCTCAAAAACAGGCTTCGGGCTCAGCCCTACACCTAGTCCCGCCCTGTCAACACAGCTCTACACACCTGGTCCCATCAACACAGCTCTACACACCTGGTCCCATCAACACAGCTCTACACACCTGGTCCCATCAACACAGCTCCACACACCTGGTCCCATCAACACAGCTCTACACACCTGGTCCCATCAACACAGCTCTACACACCTGGTCCCATCAACACAGCTCTACACACCTGGTCCCATCAACACAGCTCTACACACCTGGTCCCATCAACACAGCTCTACACACCTGGTCCCATCAACACAGCTCTACACACCTGGTCCCATCAACACAGCTCTACACACCTGGTCCCATCAACACAGCTCTACACACCTGGTCCCATCAACACAGCTCTACACACCTGGTCCCATCAACACAGCTCTACACACCTGGTCCCATCAACACAGCTCTACACACCTGGTCCCATCAACACAGCTCTACACACCTGGTCCCATCAACACAGCTCTACACACCTGGTCCCATCAACACAGCTCTACACACCTGGTCCCATCAACACAGCTCTACACACCTGGTCCCATCAACACAGCTCTACACACCTGGTCCCATCAACACAGCTCTACACACCTGGTCCCATCAACACAGCTCTACACACCTGGTCCCATCAACACAGCTCTACACACCTGGTCCCATCAACACAGCTCTACACACCTGGTCCCATCAACACAGCTCTACACACCTGGTCCCATCAACACAGCTCTACACACCTGGTCCCATCAACACAGCTCTACACACCTGGTCCCATCAACACAGCTCTACACACCTGGTCCCATCAACACAGCTCTACACACCTGGTCCCATCAACACAGCTCTACACACCTGGTCCCATCAACACAGCTCTACACACCTGGTCCCATCAACACAGCTCTACACACCTGGTCCCATCAACACAGCTCTACACACCTGGTCCCATCAACACAGCTCTACACACCTGGTCCCATCAACACAGCTCTACACACCTGGTCCCATCAACACAGCTCTACACACCTGGTCCCATCAACACAGCTCTACACACCTGGTCCCATCAACGCAGCTCTACACACCTGGTCCCATCAACACAGCTCTACACACCTGGTCCCATCAACACAGCTCTACACAGGACACCTGGTCCCACCCTGACAACCCTCAACACAAATGTTCATGGCTAGTTAACCCTTTCACTGCCACACTACAGAAGGTTAACCCTTTACTATCACACTACCTCCGGTTACCTGCTGCCGTGTGGCAGTGAAAGGGTTAACATTCCATATTGGCGCAGTTAAAGGGTTAACGGTTTGGTAGTGTGGCAGTGAAAGGGTCAATGTACCCAACACAAAGGATCATGGGTAGTTAATGTACCCAAGACAAAGGATCATGGGTAGTTAATGTACCCAACACAAAGGATCATGGGTAGTTCATGTACCCAAGACAAAGGAAGGATCATGGGTAGTTAATGTACCCAACACAAAGGATCATGGGTAGTTAATGTACCCAACACAAAGGATCATGGGTA
Source organism: Notolepis coatsorum (assembly GCF_963971535.1). Classification (NCBI taxonomy): domain Eukaryota; kingdom Metazoa; phylum Chordata; class Actinopteri; order Aulopiformes; family Paralepididae; genus Notolepis; species Notolepis coatsorum. Next base: position 29,769,007 of record NC_140182.1, on the reverse strand, counting down.
GTTAATGTACCCAACACAAAGGATCATGGGTAGTTAATGTACCCAACACAAAGGATCATGGGTAGTTAATGTACCCAACACAAAGGATCATGGGTAGTTAATTTACCCAACACAAAGGATCATGGGTAGTTAATTTACCCAACACAAAGGATCATGGGTAGTTAATGTACCCAACACAAAGGATCATGGGTAGTTAATGTACCCAACACAAAGGATCATGGGTAGTTAATGTACCCAAGACAAAGGATCATGGGTAGTTAATGTACCCAACACAAAGGATCATGGGTAGTTAATGTACCCAACACAAAGGATCATGGGTAGTTAATGTACCCAACACAAAGGATCATGGGTAGTTCATGTACCAGTGAGATAAACAGTCTGAACTGGATTCTGAGGTTTCTATGTTAAAGCAGTAAAACACTCAGAAACAGAGGCCAGGCCTGCAGCTGTGTTAGTACAAGCCCCACCACACACAAGGTCTGCCTAGTCAGCATACAACGAGAGAGAGAGAGAGCGAGAGAGAGAGAGAGATAGAGAGAAAGAAAGAGAGAGAGAGAGCGAGAGAGAGAGAGAGAAAAAGGGGGGAGAGAGAGAGAGAAAGAGAGATAGATAGAGCGAGGGGGCGAGAGAGAGCGGGGGGTAGAGAGAGGGGGGTGAAAGAGAGAGAGAAAGCGATAGAGAGAGAGCGAGGGGGGAGAGAGAGAGCGATAGAGAGCGAGGGGGGGAGAGAGAGAGAGCGAGGAGAGAGAGACAGAGAGATAGCGAGAAAGCGAGAGAGAGGGGGAGAGAGAGAGGAGAGATAGAGGGGGGAGAGAGAGAGAGAGAGAGAGAGAGAAAGGAAAGAGATAGAGGGGGAGAGATAGAGATAGAGAGAGAGATAGGGGGAAGAGAGAGAGCGAGGAGAGAGAGATGGGGGGGAGAGAGAGCGAGAGTCGTGAGTGCTGCCAGGCACATCTTGGTTTGGGGCAGGAAATGGAGACCACAGCTAAACACAGACTGACCACATATATAGACTGCTGCCTGATCCTCTGTTAAACACACTGACCACAGATATACTGTTGACTGCTGCTATGTTAAGAACAGACTGACCATATATAGACTGCTGCATGATCCTATGTGGAGCATCTGGACCAACATCTCATTTAACATCTGGACCAGCATCTCATTTAACATCTGGACCAGCATCTCATTTAACATCTGGACCAGCATCTCATGTAACATCTGGACCAGCATCTCATGTAACATCTGGAGCAGCTTCTCATTTAACATCTGGAGCAGCTTCTCATTTAACATCTGGAGCAGCATCTCATGTAACATCTGGACCAGCATCTCATTTAACATCTGGAGCAGCATCTCATTTAACATCTGGACCAGCATCTCATTTAACATCTGGACCAGCATCTCATTTAACATCTGGACCAGCATCTCATGTAACATCTGGACCAGCATCTCATTTAACATCTGGAGCAGCATCTCATTTAACATCTGGACCAGCATCTCATTTAACATCTGGAGCAGCATCTCATTTAACATCTGGAACAGCATCTCATTTAACATCTGGACCAGCATCTCATTTAAGCAGCTAAATGGAAACAGCTGACGATTAGCTAATGTGACGTTTAAATTAAGTCCTGAATTCTACTACTTTATTGGCCTCATATATATATATATATGACAGTGTTGTTGACACATATGACACCTGAAACATTTTCACCATTCTGGTCATTCACCATCTTTTCCCCCTTCTTTTTCCGTTTTCCTCCCCTCCCAATGTTAGTCGTTATGCCAATTCCCAATCCCCTTCCTGGTCGTTGCGCCCTACCAACCCCCTACTGTCTGTCCGGGAGGGCGGAGACTATCACATGCTTCCTCCGACACATGTGTAGCCAGCCCACCGCTTCTTTTCACCTGGCAGCGTGGACTCTCACTGGGAGAGTGTAACATGTGGAAGGTCACACCACCTCTCCCAGATCCTTCCCTTGCTGTGCAGGCGCCCCGACCGAACTGTAGGAGTCGCTGTTTTACAACGACCAGGACCCACCCTCGCCGGGTTTCCCACCCGCTAACACTGCCAATTGTGTTAGTATGGACGGTCGGCCAACCCGGAAGCACCACAGCTGGATTCGATCCCACTGTCTCTGTGGTGGTAGACAGACGCTTAGTCCGCTGCGCTACCCGGCCGCACTTCCACTAATTTCTTTCATGAAAACAAGATTTGATCTTCAAAATACCTTAAAAAAAAAGAAAAAGAAAAGAGTCCAGGGGTGGTCTCATATCCGGGTCAAAACGGTACATTTGGTCGGTTGTTTGAATCGTTGGCACCTTACAGCGCAGAGATGAGTGGTTCCCTCCAGACAGAAGGTACAAACTTACCATCCAAAACTAAAATATAGCATGAAGTCCTTCATATACTGAAACATCAAGATGAAAAGTCTATCTCTCTCCCTCTCACGTACGTGCGTGTACACACACACACAAATATTTTCACTCACAAGAATACACATGCATGCACACAAATAAACACATGTATGCAAGCACGTCAGCTTTACGTCATATGAGTAAATAATAATATACATACACACAGACATACACACCTCTCGCCTGGCGTACCACAACATTACATCCATACTCTCGCCTGGCGTACCACACGTTCCTAAGGACCAGCGTGAGTCACCCATGTGTACATTTTATGTTCATTATTCTTTCTGAAACACGGTCTCTTCATTGATCTATAAGAACCTTTCACTTCTCCACAAATGAACATTAATAAAGAGAAAGCGGTATTATATTATTTTGTGAGTATTTTTAGTAAGGAGAGACATTTACATACTTTTCTACAATATAAGCTATTATAACAGATCTGGGGAAGTAATACATGTTTTATATATTTGGGGGGGGTCTGTGTTTCTGTGGGTGCTTATGTGTCTAAAGTGAATATCTGGAGGGGGTGGGGGGAAGATGGGGGATCTCGGGGTTGATATATCTGTATATTTACCCTGACTCAAACCCGGGCCGGGGATCTTTAAAGGCGGTGGTGCGCGAGGTGTGATCCACAAAATATGGGACTCCCTCTGCGGTGTACTTCATCTCCCAGCCCGGGGGCAGGGGGGGCTCCTGGATCATCCTGCAACAGGGAGAGGGCAGTCAGCACGAGCCCAGCTGGAGGGCCTCCTCCCTGGACACCTCGCCTACCTGCCTCCACCACACCCTACCTCCCTCCCCCACACCCTGGCTCTAGCACCATACCTCCCTCCCCCACACCCTGGCTCTAGCACCATACCTCCCTCCCCCACACCCTGGCACCCTACCTGCCTCCCCCACACCCTGGCTCTAGCACCCTACCTGCCTCCCCCACACCCTGGCTCTAGCACCATACCTCCCTCCCCCACACCTTGGCTCTGGCACCCTACCTCCCTCCCCCACACCCTGGCTCTAGCACCCTACCTCTCTCCCCCACACCCTGGCTCTAGCACCATACCTCCCTCCCCCACACCCTGGCACCATACATCCCTCCCCCACACCCTGGCTCTAGCACCATACATCCCTCCCCCACACCCTGGCTCTAGCACCATACCTCCCTCCCCCACACCTTGGCTCTGGCACCCTACCTCCCTCCCCCACACCCTGGCTCTAGCACCATACCTCCCTCCCCCACACCCTGGCTCTAGCACCATACCTCCCTCCCCCACACCCTGGCTCTAGCACCATACCTCCCTCCCCCACACCCTGGCACCCTACCTCCCTCCCCCACACCCTGGCTCTAGCACCATACCTCCCTCCCCCACACCCTGGCACCCTACCTCCCTCCCCCACACCCTGGCTCTAGCACCACACCTCCCTCCCCCACACCCTGGCTCTAGCACCACACCTCCCTCCCCCACACCCTGGCTCTAGCACCATACCTCCCTCCCCCACACCCTGGCTCTAGCACCACACCTCCCTCCCCCACACCCTGGCTCTAGCACCATACCTCCCTCCCCCACACCCTGGCTCTAGCACCATACCTCCCTCCCCCACACCCTGGCTCTAGCACCATACCTCCCTCCCCCACACCCTGGCTCTAGCACCACACCTCCCTCCCCCACACCCTGGCTCTAGCACCACACCTCCCTCCCCCACACCCTGGCTCTAGCACCACACCTCCCTCCCCCACACCCTGGCTCTAGCACCACACCTCCCTCCCCCACACCCTGGCTCTAGCACCACACCTCCCTCCCCCACACCCTGGCTCTAGCACCATAGGATCTCTACCCAAAAAAACACAGCTAAGTGAAGGTTGTTGTTGTTTGTTTGTTTGTGGGGTTACACATAAGCCATTTGGCTTTGGACCTTTCCTGTAAAATGCTTTGTTTATTAAATGTTTTATTTTATTTAAAAAATGTATCATATTTCAGGTTTTTAATGTACAAATAAATAAATCCAAAATCAGTTTTTATGGGGCTTGTTGAAGTGTATTCAGAAGCTGGCCGTTTAGACAAGTGTAGAACTGTAAGTCAAGCACACCCCTAATGCTAAACAAACACACCCCTAACGCTAAACTAACACATCCCACATATATTATATGACTAACACACCCCATGTGCGTCTAGTTTTTTACCAACGGATTTCCAGTTCCGCGTTCGCGTTCTGCGATCTGATTGGCCACTGACGTTTCTGGTGCGATCTGATTGGCCACTGACGTTTCTGGTCATGTGACATGTGCGCCCAATCGCGTGACGCGCCCATTTCCGGCTCTAACAGCCTGCAAACTACTTAACGCCTAGTTTATCACTGGTTAAGCTTAGGCGACTCTTTCGAAGTTGGTTAAGGTTAGAGTTTGGAATCAGGGCTGGTGTTCTATCACCCTGCTCTAAGACAAACTCTAACCTTAACCAACTTGGAAAGAGTGCCTAAGCTTAACCGGTGATAGAAACAGGCGTCACACAATTGGCGCGACCAGAAACGTCAGTGGCTAATCAGATCGCAAACGCGGAAATCCGTTGGTAAAAGTAATCAGGCACCCCATGTATGACTATCGCTAAACTAAAGTTAAACTAAGACACCCCACGTATATGACTAACACTAAACTAACACACCCCACGTATATGACTATCACTAAACTAACACACCCCACATATATGACTATCGCTAAACTAACGTTAAAGTAACACACCCCACGTATATGACTATCGCTAAACTAACGTTAAACTAACACACCCCCGCATACAGCACTACGGTGCTACATGGCCGGCCAGCGCGGGTTCGACTCCCGGACCCGGTGATCTTTGGCGAATGTCTTCCCCGGTCTATCTCCCATTCCTCCTCTCTCTCTCTACCGGACTGTCCGGTAGCAAAAATCAATAAAAAAACTACAAAAAACATAACTTGTCCGAAAGGACAAGTAACATTTAAACTAACACACCCCATGTATACAACTAACACTAGATGTTAAGAACAGCTATCTGAAAGCGAAATATAACATCTACAGTAACTTTGATAGGAGTGACACTCTGTATTATTATTATTTTTAAATTGTTATTATATGTAACTCTGAGAGAGGGGGTATGAGTGAAAAAGAAAGAATAATAATAATAATAAAAATTATACAACGGCATGCAAATTTCTCTATTCTGATTGGCTGAAACAGTCAAATTACACATGGTTATTTCTTATAACCCACGCTCGTGGTCCCAGAACCCGCCCACAACCAAATTACAATCACTCCGCCGTTCGTGGTTTTAGGAATTAAAGCAAGATGGCGGACAAACCGGACAGGAAACATTACGAAAGGATAATGGTAATAGGATCATAAAGACTAAATGGAAAACGATTCTGTCACGGCCAATGTCTTAGTTGCTTAAACAGTGTTGGATGATGTAATTGATGGGTCATGAGTCATTGTGGAACAAAATAAAAATCGCACATTTTTATTTTTATTTTTTTTACCTACTTTCTATAGAAGCAGCTGGGAGGTGTGCTGTTTTAAGTGAGCGTGGACTATTGAATTGATTGATTGATTGCTAATTTTATTACTGTACACCTCGTTTCCAACTGGTTAAGTTTAGGCCCTCTTTCGAAGTTGGTTAAGGTTAGAGTTTGTCTTTAGAGCAGGGCGATAGACCACCAGCCCTGATTCCAAACTCTAACCTTAACCAAATTCAAAAGAGGGCCTAAACTTAACCAGTTGGAAACAAGGTGTACAGTAATAAAATTAGCAATCAATCAATTCAATAACCCACGCTCACCTAAAACAGCGCACCTCCCAGCTGCTTCTATAGAAAGTAGGTTTAAAAAAAATAAAAATAAAATCTTATAGGGCAAAGAACCCCCCCCCCTATATAGGGCAAAGAAAACTTTTTTTTCCTATAGGGCAAAGAAAATTTGTTGTTAATTTGTTTTACCTACTTTCTATAGAAGCATCTAAGAATGAAGTTCTATAGAAAGTAGGTTAAAAACTAAAGAAAAGTTGGATGTGTTAGATTGTTGGATGTCTAGGTGAAAGACAGTTGGATGTCTTAGTTTGTTGGATGCCTAGGTGGAAGACAGTTGGATGTCTTAGTTGGTTGGATGCCTAGTTGAAAGACAGTTGGATGTGTTAGTTTGTTGGATGTCCTACTGAGAACAGTTGGATGCACTTCCGAGCTGCTTCCACATGGAGGCAACTTCTCTTTTTTTTTGTGGGAACTACTTTTTCTGGCGGATGGTTTTTTCAATAAATCTTCAATTAATGTGTGTTTATTGTATAGCAATAAGGTTGGATGAATGTGCCAGTTGTATAAAAGCATTACACCACTTGTAGTCGTGGGTTGTGACAATTAGACCATGCCTAGGGGGGTCTAACAACCTTCGGCTGCGCCTCGGGCCTAACGACCACCCCTAGGCATGGTCTAATTGTCACAACCCACTCCTGCGCGTGATGTAATGCTTAAATAAAAAGGCATCTCCGAGGAAGTGAGCGTTCTTAACCCTTTCACTGCCGCACCACCAAAACGGTTAACCCTTTCACTGCGACAATACACCGTCGGTTGTGTGATAGTAAAGGGTTAACCTTCTGTCATGTGGCAGTGAAAGGGTTAAAGACAAATTAATAGAGAAGTACAGACGCGGACAAGCGAGCAGCAGAGGGAACAAGTGAAAATAGCCCGGACTGCCAATGAGTCCTCCCTTAAAGAAGGCAGACGTCCGTCCGGACATTCAATCGTAATTCAGTTTGGATCTGACGCCCCTGGGTAGCTCCAAGCGGCACACTGCGAGAATGGTTCCTTTACACGTCAACAAATGCGAACAAACATGCGAGGCAAAAACGTGCAAGCTCACATGCGCACGCGCAGACACACACCATCTCTCTCTCGTTCATTTAAAAAACTTTATTTTTAATTTTTTTTAAAGGTCTCACCCTTGGGTCCGCGGATCCTCCCACTGTGTGGTCCGCGTGTTGTGGTTGACAAAGTAGACCCTCCCATTGTCTTGACGTTTCTCTGTAGACGAACACGAGAGAGAGAGAAGAGTCAACAGGACATCCTGTAGCAGGGTTCCCACAGACATTGCTAAATGAAATTCAAGGACTTTCAAGTACCATTTTCCATTTTAAAAGGGCATTTAAAAGGATACAATTAACTTTTAAATGCAGTTTTAAGACTTAAATCATCTTTTACTGAACAGTATATAGACTTAGATCATCAGTTTACTGAACAGTATATAGACTTAGATCATCTTTCTTTTGTAAGAAAAGATACATAGACAGTATAGCACAGTTTAGTATAATATTGCAGTTTAGCGTGTCAGGATGACGTAGCATAGAGTTGTAGTGTAGGCCAGTATGAGTATAGTAATATAGTATATAGCAGCGTAACATAGAATAATAATATATTAAAATATTGTATAATACTGTACCAATATGGTGTAGAATAAATAGTATGATTTAGTTATATGATTTAGTTATATTATAATAAAATAGAAATTAGATAGTATATAGAAGTATAATACATTATATAAGTGTGTGTGTGGGGGTGTGTGTGTGTGTGTGTGTGTAAATGAATGAACCTAAATATGTAGTTCGACTGATAGATAGACAAAATGGGTTTATTTATGTTGATTTAATTTGGTTGTGTTGATGTTAAATTTAATATTTTTTTGCTAAATGGGTATATTCTGTTTGGTTTTACACAATATGTCTATCGGTGTGTTGTGTGTGTGTAAATCTGAAGACACACATGAGAACTCATACAGGAGAGAAACCACTGTTCAGTTTAAGCTGACAATAGACATGAAAAGAAGAAGGAACAGGTTCCAAAACAGTTAGCTATATCTACAATAGGAATATCATGTATGTATGTATACTAAGCAGTATGCACAATAGGAGAAAAAGAAAAAAAGAGATATATAATATATATATATATATATAAATAAAGTGTGTATATGTTTTGTACATAAAACTATGAAACTTTTGTAACCTTTTGTTTTTGCAAAATGATTTACTGAATTATGTTTCTTTTTTGTATTATTTTTTGTGTGTAAATAATGTAATGTAAAAAAGGGTAGGCAATTATAAGCCTCGGCTTCAGCCTACACCTTTTCGGTCATTTTTTATTTTTATTTTAATATTCTACTACTATGCTTTGTAAAAGAAGACTGAAATAAAATCATTCATCATCATCATCATCATCATCATCTTTTACTGAACAGTATATAGACTTAGATCATCAGTTTACTGAACAGTATATAGACTTAACGTCACAGTGACCAATTGCAGCCACTCTTATTGTCTGGGACCAAATATGGCCACGCCCCACTCCCAGTAAAAAGTGGGAATCTCTAGAATGGGTTTGGGGCGACGCTGTATACGGAAGTGGCTCTCAAGGTGACGATTAGACAACACTTTCTGTTGTCAGTAGATGGCAGCATTGGTTTAAAATTAAAAGGTGAAAATGTTGAAAACTACAACACTGCATTTCCCAAGAGCGTTAGCACAGGTCGCAGGTCACTGGGATGTGTCTATATTCTTCGACGTGATCTGAACAGTGGTAAACTATTACTGCGACCTCGGTATAGCGACCGCGAATGGTAAACTAATTAGCTTAACAGAAGTGCGCTGGTAGCGTTACATATGTTGTCTAAAAGGGGACATATGGTACAATTTAAGATTCTAATGATAATCGGCATATAAAGGACAACATAGAGCATCGTTAATTTGCAAGAAACCTCAATGAAAACGGCGCATGGTGCTATTGTTATGAAAATGTGATAGAATCCTATAAAAATGTGGACGCATTTGGTTTACGTTCCGTTAGATCATCAGCTTACTGAACAGTATATAGACTTAGATCATCAGTTTACTGAACAGTATATAGACTTAGATCATCTTTTACTGAACAGTATATATACTTAGATCATCAGTTTACTGAACAGTATATAGACTTAGATCATCTTTTACTGAACAGTATATATACTTAGATCATCAGTTTGCTGAACAGTATATAGACTTAGATCATCAGTTTACTGAACAGTATATAGACTTAGATCATCTTTTACTGAACAGTATATAGACTTAGATCATCAGTTTACTGAACAGTATATAGACTTAGATCATCTTTTACTGAACAGTATATAGACTTAGATCATCAGTTTACTGAACAGTATAGACTTAGATCATCAGTTTACTGAACAGTATAGACTTAGATCATCAGTTTACTGAACAGTATATAGACATAAATCATCTTTTACTG
>NC_140182.1:29749303-29756803 GCF_963971535.1 Notolepis coatsorum | reverse complement strand
ATATTTTACTGAACAGTATATAGACTTAGATCATCTTACTGAACAGTATATAGACTTAGATCATCTTACTGAACAGTATATAGACTTAGATAATCTTTTACTGAACAGTATATAGACTTAGATCATCTTTTACTGAACAGTATATAGACCTAGATCATCTTTTACTGAACAGTATATAGACTTATATCAACTTTTACGGAACAGTATATAGACTTAGATCATCTTTTACTGAACAGTATATAGACTTATATCAACTTTTACGGAACAGTATATAGACTTAGATCATCAGTTTACTGAACAGTATATAGACTTATATCAACTTTTACTGAACAGTATATAGACTTATATCAACTTTTACTGAACAGTACCGTAAATCCTCTAATAGTGGAGGGTACTCGAATAAAGGACGGGCCTCTTATATAAGCCGGGGGTTTGATACATGGAGACAAATACAGGCCAGCTTCCAATATAAGGTCGCAAAAAAAAAGTATTTATTTTTTATTTTTCGTGACGTGATATAGAATGAGATAAACTCTTGCCAATGCAAATTAAGTGCTGCCTCCCGCTACACTAAATCCATTAACGTTTCCCTCTCGCTGGCGTTAGCTAACGTCGTCACATCTAGATCTGTGGTGTCGGCTGGACGACGCCGGCTTTGTTTTGCAAACGTTAACGTTGGCAGGCGGGGCTGGCGTTGTCCAGTCGGCATCACAGATCATGATGGCTATGATAGCGTCAGCTAAAGCCACTGCATGTTATCATCAACTCGATTCGACTGAGGAAGTCGAGAAGGTAGGTACCACACGCTAAATCGTCCCCGGACCCCGCAACCTATAGACAGTTCCAACCTCAGTGTGTGAATTACGTTAATCCACCACAGTTTCACCCTGACAAAGCAAATACTCATGTGATCTGTATATTTATGTCTAAATAAAATCAATCAATCACAATTGGCCAGTTTGTGAAATTAAGGCCTGCCTCTTATATAAGCCTCTCTCTAATAAAGGCCTGGTGCTCTTTGCAGCTGAGGTAAATACAAGACCCGTCCTATATTTGAGGATTTACAGTATATATACTTATATCAACTTTTACTGAACAGTATATATACTTATATCAACTTGTACTGAACAGTATATAGACTTATATAAACTTTTACTGAACAGTATATATACTTAGATCATCTTTTACTGAACAATATATAGTATATAGACTTAGATAATCTTTTACTGAATAGTATATAGACTTAGATCATCTTTTACTGAACAGTATAGACTTAGATCATATTTTACTGAACAGTTTATAGACTTAGATCATCAGTTTACTGAACAGTATATAGACTTAGATCATCAGTTTACTGAACAGTATATAGACTTAGTTCATCAGTTTGCAGTCACTGGACAAAAGTGATTAAAATTGGATCTGTTTTTGGAGACTGTGCTTCTATGAGATTAAGATACAATCTGTTTTTCCTCCATTAGAGAGATCCTATGTGCTTCCATGTGATTAAGCTAACTGTGTTTCCTCCATTAGAGATCCTATGTGCTTCCATGTGATTAAGATATGATCTGTTTTTCCTCCATTAGAGAGATCCTATGTGCTTCCATGTGATTGATATGATCTGTTTTTCCTCCATTAGAGAGATCCTATGTGCTTCCATGTGATTGATATGATCTGTTTTTCCTCCATTAGAGAGATCCTATGTGCTGATTATGATATTTTCTGTGCTTCCATGTGCCACAAAAATGCTGGAAATCACATCGCCTGAATAAAATGTCTCTGCGTTGGGTTTTTAGTTCCGAGGAAATGCGCCAATCCCTCAGTGTAGGTATCGGTCCGATATCCGTGTATCCAGTATCAGTACCGGGTGTCTCCCCAACTATAACACTCATATAAGTACTTGTTTCTACTCATAAAATGACATAAAAATATATATATAATAATAATAATCTGCAAGCACGCCGAGAAGCCTCACAGAGGACCGGTGTCTGTCTCAGCGTCCGCAGAGAGGCTGGATTAATTTCCTCCACGGAGCTCAATCAAGTGATTCTTTGTTACCGGTGTCATCCCATGGCTCTTGGCTGGTGGCGAGATTTTAAATGAGGGACAGAGCCTTAGCGTGGAGTCGATACACAAAACCTGAGCAGAAGAAACTCTTGCGGCTTCGCGTGACGTATAAAAGCACGCTAAACGGCGTCTTGTGACGTATAAAAGCACGCTAAACGGCGTCTTGTGACGTATAAAAGCACGCTAAGCGCTGTGACGTATAAAAGCACGCTAAACGGTGTCTCATGACATAAAAGCACGCTAAACGGCGTCTGGTGACGTATAAAAGCACGCTAAACGGCGTCTGGTGACGTATAAAAGCACGCTAAACGGTGTCTCATGACGTATAAAAGCACGCTAAACGGCGTCTGGTGACGTATAAAAGCACGCTAAACGGTGTCTCATGACGTATAAAAGCACGCTAAACGGCGTCTGGTGACGTATAAAAGCACGCTAAACTCTGTGTCGTGACGTATAAAAGCACGCTAAACGGTGTCTCATGACGTATAAAAGCACGCTAAACGGCGTCTGGTGACGTATAAAAGCACGCTAAACGGCGTCTGGTGACGTATAAAAGTACGCTAAACGGCGTCTGGTGACGTATAAAAGTACGCTAAACGGCGTCTGGTGACGTATAAAAGCACGCTAAACGGCGTCTGGTGACGTATAAAAGCACGCTAAGCGGCGTCACATGGCGTATAAAAGCATGCTAAGCGGCGTGCCGCGACATAAAATCGCGCTAAGCGGCGTGACGTATAAAAGCAAGCTGAGCATGTGAAACTAAGATTTGGGGTGTTCTATTGCGCTTTTCTTTATTATTGAAAGAATAATTACATGTGTGCCTGCCTGGCTGCACATTATGTGAGAATACACTAACACACACACACACACTCGCATGATCTTTTTCTCTCGTTACTCACTTTGACCTTGAAAGGGGCGAAAATCACAATATTCTGTCACCAGAAATGACTAAATCAAGCAATGGCAGGTGTGCAAGAATAGTAAAGACTTAGATCATCTTTTACTGAACAGTATATAGTATATAGACTTAGATCATCAGTTTACTGAACAGTATATAGACTTAGATCATTGGTTTACTGAACAGTATATAAACTTAGATCATCTTTTACTGAAAAGTATATAGACTTAGATCATCTCTTACTGAACAGTCTATATACTTAGATCATCTCTTACTGAACAGTATATATACTTAGATCATTTCTTACTGAACAGTCTATGCACTTAGATCATCAGATTAATGCAGGCTTTTACTGAACAGTATATGCACTTAGATCACCAGATGAATGCAGGCTTTTACTGAACAGTATATGCTCTTAGATCATCAGATTAATGCAGGCTTACGGCCATCGACTGTTGCTCTTATCGACAGGTCATCAAACAAACCTACAAAAAGACGGTCAAAGAACATTGGCTTTACACTCAAATAAACGGAAAGGCTTCCATTCTCTGGGCAAAGTGCCCCATATGGGCCATTTTGCCAACAACTGTGACCCAAAATACTTCCACCTCGGTTTCCTAAACTAAGCGCTCGGGACCCAAAAAAGGTCACGGCCTGTTTCTTTTGGTTCCGCGGCATTACAAGGGCACGAGAACGTCTTAGCTAGCTTGGATTCCCAGGGGGGGGCGATACTCGACGTTCTCCTCTTGGGTTCCTGGGCTGAAGATGTTGAAGAACCCCCCCCCCCCCCCCCCCCCCCCTTAAAACGCAACATTTCCACTGTGATCCACATCCAACTCCGCCGGCCCTCAGAAGCTGCGTCGCCGGGTTCTCACCCAGATCTGGGATCAGTTTTCACCCTCGCAGATTCCCTGCGCTTCACCTCTCGGCGGAGCGGGAGATGGTCGGACGAGGACGCAGTGGCTAACAGAAGCATGATGTCATTTGCCTCGAAAAGATTCATATGGTCTCCTTGTTTCGAAATATGGTAACATTGTCAGGATATACTTGCATGACATGAAAGCGTGTGCGTGTGGAAAGGTTCTTCCTACAGGAGCTTTGTTATTCAAATGTGCTGATTTTGGAAGACATTTTCAGTGACAGATTTGACACTCCGTATACAATTAGGTGTACAACTGATTCTTTTACATTTCCTAGTCCCTTTTTTTCTGGGGCGTACATTCAAAAAAATTTGCTAACATCCATTAGCAAATAAATAAATACATTCAGCATCCATTAACTACAGGCTAATTTCATAAATTTTAAGCGGCATCTTTGCTCTGGGCTGCCTGTTCATTTTCTACCCTGGTGTGTGTGGAGGGTGTATAGGCAAAGACAAGTGTGTGTGTGTGTGTGTGTGCGCGGAGTGGACTCACCCCATCCTGGAGGTAGCGCGCCGAGCGGGTCATTTTCCACAGGAGCGCCGGACGACTGGAGGGAGAGAGAGACACACACAATAACCAATCCAGTTAGGAGCCTTCTTCCCTCGCCTTCTCCTCTCCCTCTGTCCTCTCCCCACTGCCACGGCGTGGCGTGAAATTCTTCCGTCTGTCCCCGCGGCGCGCGGCTCGCACGCCCGTGAGGAGAGGAGGAGGTGGAGGTGAAGGAGGGCAAGTGAGAAGAAAAAAAAAACACTCCAAAAAACAAACAAGGGAAAAAGGAGGAGAAAAAAAATGATAAAAAGAACAGCACAAAAACGCTATATATATATATATATAAAAAAGATTTAAATTAAAAACACGCAACGAGTAGGAGCCCAGATGTGGATGGATTTAAGAAATGGCGGGGCCGCGCAAGGTGCCACGGGAACCAGCGAGGCGAAGAGGCGAGCGACCACCGGACCGCGGGGGCTTGGAGCTACCTGAGCGGGGGACCCGGGAGAGGAGAAGTGGACGAGGGCGAAGCGAAGCGGCCCTCCTGCTCTCCAAGGGGGAGGGCTCCTGTCCGGCGCGGCGGTCGAGGGGAGAGTGAGGGAGCTGGCGAGCAGGAGGCGCGGTAATGCCTTCCAAAAACTACACGCTTAGGAGGAGGATAAAATAACACACTGTTCCAATGAGATCACTGGCCCGGCCCCAAACCCCACCCCCGCTCCGCGCTGCAGGCAACCCCACCCCACCGACACAACCACCACCACCCTGGCACCCCCTCCCTCCCTCCCTAACCCACCCTGCTCCTGCCTCCTCCTTCCTTCAACTTTCTCTCACTTTCTTCATTTCTCTCTCCATCTCTCTTTGCTTCCATCTTTACCTTTCCTTTCCTTCCTCTCTCTGTTTGTTTGTTTGTTTGTTTGTCTCTCCGTCTATACGTCTCTCTTTTTGTGGATTTTGTTTCTGAATTCTCTCTCTCTCCCCGTCTCTCTCTCTCCCATCTCTCTCCCGTCTCCCTCTCCCCCCTCCTCTCTCCCACTCTCTGCCTCCCCTCTCTCTCTCTCCCCCCTCTGTCTATCTCTCTATCTCTCTCTCCCTCCCTCTCTCTCTCCCTCCCCCCTCTCTCTCTCCCTCCCCTCACTCTCCCTCTCCCCCCACTCTCTCTCTCTCTCTCTCTCCCTCCCTCTCTTCTAGTGGGGCTGTGAAAGTAGGCAGGGGGGTGTGATGTCTGAGGGAACTGAAGGAACATTCATGTCTGCTCCAGACTGGACCCACCCCACCCGATCCAACTCCACCTCACAAAAGCACCTTTATTCAGCCGCAGGCTTTACTCCACCTAGGCACACACACAAACGCACACGTGCACACACACATGCACACGCACGCACGCACACACACACACACACACACACACACACACACAGGACTGTAAATGCACACAAACACACAGAACCCCCTAGTGTGTATATATGTGTGGAGTGTATCTGTGTGTGTGTGTGTGTGTGTGTGTGTGTGTCCATGGTACGGAAAATGTATGTGTGTATACTCAATTTCACTCATTCAATGTGTATGTGCTTACTTATGTTTGCATCTTTTGTGTGTGTGTGTGTGTGTGTGTGTGTGTGTGTGTGTGTGTGTGTGTGTGTGCATGTGCATGTGTGTGTATGTGTGTCACTGTCCGCACACATTTAAACACTCACATATACATGAATATATTAAGTTGAGTGGAAAAGTATCTGAAAAGGCGTTTGTTAGGAATTAGCCACCACATAGAGCAGCATTAATATGAACAGCAGGTATGAATGTAACAGTGTTGTGAAGGTGAAAACATTAGGGCTGTCTTAAATACTTTTTAAAAAGGTTTAAACTTTACAGCACTGACAAAGTTGAACAAAGTGCTGTACAAGTCCCACAACATAAAAAAAAAAAATAAAAAATTATTTCGAAGCTTCGAATTAAAATCGAATCTCGACCCCGAAGCTTCGAATTCCAAAAAGAAAATCGAAGGTCAGCCCTAGAAAACACATTAACTGCTTCTGCGCCAAAAACGAGTATACTCGTTATTGCCCGCCAATCTAATAATGCCAACAACGAGTTTACTCGTTTTTATGATCATTATTTCGTTTATTCACTATTGGCATTCATAATTCATCCAGCAAGGCTCCAGGAGCAAGCTGGACTCTGTCTGATATTGCAACGCCTCAATACCGCCGCCTGGTGGATTTCGGGTGAGTTGCACTCTACTCTAAACCGGATGTGGCGCTCTGTGCATCAGGAAAATGTCCTGGCAGAGCTATCTTGTTACGTGGATCCAGACAAACACCTCGAGTGCATTGGATCGCTTTCGAGACGCAAGAATCAATATGCTTTCAGCGTTTATTGCGTCGTACAAACGGAAAATGGATCTAGCAGATCGAAATGAAATAATTGGAATTTTTTTTCTCCACTCATCAGCCACATGTAAGAGGAATCTAACGTTAATTCCAGCTGTGCATTTATTTCATTGCAATCCATCTGATCAACGTATGATGTCGTACTAAAGAAAGCCGTTACTGACAATCAAGGAATCATAAACGACCCCCCCCCCCTTTCTTCACGAATGATGGAGCATAATGTATAGCGATCATATGCATTTGAATTTTTTAATATAGCGTGTATAGGAACGAAACGCCAATCGATTATGTATAATATGCGTCGGGGCCTATAACTCGCGTTCTAGGAATTACTGCTCTACACTCTAAAAACATACTTATATCACGACGGTACTAACACGACAATGTATGAATGGAAAAATATAACGTTCCCACATCCGGAACGATAGATACCCGATGTTGAATGGGCCATAGTAATGTCGATATAGCTATAATATTTAAAAAGTTATAGCCCTGCAAAGAAGGTGAGTGACTCTATAGGGTTACAGCACTGGCAGAGTGGTATAAGATGGGAAAACTGCATGGCAGACAATGTGTTAATCATCGTTACCAGCAATATGCAACAGATATCTCTCATGGCACAGTAGGCCTACTACTCCAACCAATTAGAAACAAGACATATGGTATTTGTAAACGTTTGTCAAATAAATTTTTTTTTTAAGTATAATAATATATATTATAATTATTTTGTTATACTTTT